>NW_015164247.1:256647-345372 GCF_001447785.1 Gekko japonicus
ACAGTGATGTTCTGCATTCTTGGTGCTTGGGGGGCAAGAGTGGGAGGGCTCCTGGAGTTTTGGCCCTGCTGGTGGACCTCCTGAGGGCACCTGGGTTTTGTCCAGTGTTTCCTCTAAGTGCAAGGTAGCTAACAGTTTTTTAGCCTCTGGCTCATACATTTTTGCCCCCAGAGCAAACTAATTTATGCAGTAGCCAAATTGCTCACTCATAGCTTTAATGCCAGTCGCTCACAAAGGAGCATCCCGGGATGTGATATCAGAGTCATGTGACAGGAAGAGGGGGAGCTGGGCCATAACCAACAGACCGAAAGGGCCAAGGACAAGAAAACAGTCATCAAGAGGTTCCGGTGATGTCAGGGGGTGTGGCCTTATGACACACTTCCGGCGATGTCAGGGGGTGTGGCATATGCTAATGAGTTATGCTAATGAGCTCCAGCAGCTCTTTTTCTACAAAAAGACCCCTGGTAATAGCAACTATTTAAAATGAAAGTCTTCCTAACTGGTGATGCCTAAAGTTATAGCAGATGGTTTGCAGGTGAACTTTGCTAAGCTAAATTTGTCCCCAACTACAGCAAGAGCTCAGCAGCCCTCAACTCCTACCCTGGGCAACGAATAACATTATATAGTAATGAAACAACTATTTAAAATGAAAGTCTTCCTAACTGGTGATGCCTAAAGTTATAGCAGATGGTTTGCAGGTGAACTTTGCTAAGCTAAATTTGTCCCCAACTACAGCAAGAGCTCAGCAGCCCTCAACTCCTACCCTGGGCAACGAATAACATTATATAGTAATGAAACTAAAATGGTAAGCTGCCACCCACACAATGGTAGTCTTCGCTTGACTATGATCACACAATAGGGTTGCCAGTTCACAGGTCTCGGCAGGGGTTCCCTGGTTTTCACGGCTTTTGCTTCCTGTCGGCCATCTGGCTGCCAGGGGAAACTGTGTGACATCCCTGACACGATGACATCACCCAGAAGTGATGACATCACATCAGGGGCATTGCATGGCGACACTCTGGTTTGAGGGCAAAACTCTACAGTTTGAAGCTGGGTTCACCATAGAGTTTTGCCCTCAAACCAGAGCATCAGTGCATGACACCCCCGAAGTAATGACATCATTTCCAGATGATGTCATCACATTGGGGACATTCTGGAACGCCCCCCAAATTCCCCCACTTGCACGACGAGGGGACCTGGCAATCCTATCACACAAACAGGAAATAAGAATGTTCACATGACTGGCATGCCAACCCATACAGATACATAACATGAACATCAACCCGTAAATACAACTGCATTTTAACAACAGATTATGAGAGATTTCTTGAGGAAAATTATCTTGTGTTATACTTAAAAATCTAATAGCTTTGCTTTACCTTTATTTTCTTTGGAAGAAAATCTGCTGAAGATTCATCTTCATTTCCTATTTCTTCTGATACAGTATCTGATCCTAGACTTGGTGCAAGATATACTCCTTGGCTCCAGTCTGAACTAGAGTCTAAAACAAATTATAAGTAGTAAGCTGTGCTATCGTAAAATTCGACATCGACAATCAAAACAAACTCAACATGTATTGCTTTTTAAACCTAGAAAAAAAGAAGATACTTTTAATCATACTTTCCAGAATTCATGGCTAATGAAATTATTTTATTATTATGAGTCCCCTTAATCTTGTCTCAAAAATGCTGAGCCTGTATAATGAAACAATCCCTCCCACAACAGACAGCCTCTCTACTCATAAGAGATTTCCCCCTTGTGATATTAAAATTGGTGGCCCTTAAGTATCTAGGGTTGTAGACAAAAATTGCGTCTGAATAGACTGACATAGGACAAACTCAATCTACTTCTCAGAAATAAAAGAAAAGCCTAGCTAGTGACTAAAGGTAGTGTTGTGCTTCTACTATAAATATCTATGCAGAGAAATTCACAGCATGACAAATAAAAGCAAGTTCTAATTTTGCAAATTTTAGAAAGATGATAGTTTACAAACAAGTTTACAAAAGTATGACACTTGGTCTCCAACAGCATTTATTTTGGCATATTTAGAGAAGCATAAAGTACAGGCTACAATAGCAGAAGGAAGCCAACCATTATATGACTAAGGAGTACTGAAGAAGAATGAAGATACTACTGACTGACTAAATAAATACTTTGCATTGGCCTTCAACTGCACATTGGGGCAAATTCCTAACTTCACATACATGCTAATGGGGTTTGAATTGGCTATGAGTATTCAGCAAAGAGATCTTAGAGTGACACTGGGTAGCTCACTGAAGAGGTCAACCCTATGCACGCATCTGTGAAGAAGGTAAAACTGATACTGGGAATTATTAGGAAAGGGATTAAAAATAAAATGGCCAGTATCACAATGGTTCTATGCACATCTATGTCCTGGTGGCATTTTGAATACAGTACTGGTTACCCCCATCCCTCCAGGAATAACATAAACACTGGAAAAAGTACAGAAAAGACCAACCAAAATGTGGTTAGAGCACCTTTCTTAGCGGAATGGATAATACATTTAGGACTTTCTAGTTTAGCAAAACAAAAACAAAAAAACCCCACAACTAACATGATAGAGATTTGTAAAATTGTGACTGGTATGGAGAGAGTGGATTTGATCCTTCCAGTGTTTCTGCTGGCAAGAGGAGGAGCAGTCCCCTTTGGGCAGGGATCATTCAACCCTTGCAGACGACAGCAATGTGGGATGGGAGCTGCAATGAGTAGAGGACTGAATGACATTTTCCTCCCTCCTACCTGAACTCTGGGTCAACCAATGAAATTGATCAGCAATAGGTTAAGAATGCCCTGACCTGGATGGCAGAAACTAGCCTGATCTTGTAAAATCTTGGAAGTTACGCAGGGTTGGCCCTGGTTAGCATTTGGATAGGAGGCCACCAACGAAGACCAGGGTTTCGACATAGAGACAGATAAGGACAACCACCTCTGAACATTTCTTGCCCTGAAAACCCTATGGGGTCGCCATAATTCAGCTGTTACCTGACAGCATACAATACAGGACTTAAGACAGTTCTTATCGATTCACTAAATTAGATGGTTTTTGAAGGGCAGTAGGCAAACATATGTAAGATTGATTGGGATTCCCCAAAGGTATTTGGCTGACCACTGTTGCATGCAGAACTAGATAGACAATCATTCTGATGTAGCAGGGCGTTTCTTATTTCTTTTTTGTAATGAAGTAACTTCAGTACCTCTAATACAAAAGTATTCCGCTAGTCTGATATTTTAGGTTACATCATCATACCATATGCTACACTTAGCTGCAATGCTGGGCACACTTAGAAATGCCAGAGAAATCAGTGAAACTTCTAAGCAAATTTTTAAAAATTGAACTAGTTTATTAAGCTATAACAATATTTTTCTTTTCTTACGTATACATAACTGATAGTATTCTTATGGTAAAATAAGAAAGAGTAATATTCTCTTACCACTAGAACAACCATCTCTGGCATTAGAAGATACAGATTGGGACAAAGAAGGAATCCCCTAAAATTTGAAGAGACAAAGGTTAAAAATACAACACTATGTAACAGGGTTTCTGTAAACACAAATATTCTCAGTTGCTTCATATCTGCTCCCTTCTAACAGCTGCAACTTCTATGCTTAAGCCGTGTACCAACCATAGTGGTACTCGTAAAGATTTGGCATCCTTCCAATTGGCCACTGGATTGTTGGGAAATCAAATAGGAATTTGTCCTATAATGATGCAACTCCATGCTGCTCTAATTGGTACAGCACCTTAATGACAATTGTAAATGCCAGAACAGAAACCCTTCGGCTTTATTCAGATGTCACAAAAAACTTCAGTTTAGTCAGGATTGTACAAAAATACTACATGTTAGATGCAGAATTTTTCTTTGTTCAGAACATCAAATTTCAAGACTATGGGGTGGATCCAAACGATTTTTATGCAGGTGAAAAAGGAAGGAGAGATTGAGTGAAAAGTCCAGAACCCAGTGCACAGCCTCATGTATTTTTTCAACATTACAGGTGATTAATTAGTTTATGTCAACATAGTCTGTTGTCAGTACTGAAGTGTGACTGTCCTTTTGAAGTAATATTTTTTTTAAAAAAAATAGAGAAAAATAGAGAAAACATTAGTACACACCTCTTTATCTCTCAGGGTTTCTATGACAGCCTTCAAAGAATTGCATTCTTCAGTTAATTCCTGTACTAAAATAAACTGTTCTCTTTTCAATGCTTCTGATTCCGAAATATGTCGCGTCTCCATATCCATTATTTCAGCAGCATGTAGTTCTTGCATTTGGTCAATTTTTTCACTGAATTCCCTTATGATTTCTGCAACTTCCTCTGATGAACACCCATTCTGCAAATCAATCTGGATTTCTTCATTTTTGGTAGGTAGCTGCAATGTTTGGTTACAACTATTGATAAGTACAGTTTTGTGAGTTTGACATGATGCATTTGTTCTGTTGACAGCAGATTCTTCTTTGGTACATACTCTCTCCAATTTGTTCGGGCTCTCTTCCTTCTGCACATAAACTGCAAGTTTCTCTTCCACCTGAGAAAGTTTTCCCCTTGTTTGCTTTAGTTCTTCCTGAAGACGGATCACACTTGCTTCTTTTACCTATACATAATAACAGAACAGGAATTGCAGGTGCTTCAAGTAGCTTTTAAAAAGTAGCATTAATAAATGGCCTAAGCATATGAGGACTACATACAGACCACAAGTCTGAACTTTGTGGTCTACCTCACCAGCTTGGCACACCACCCCACTTGGATCTAAAACACAGTCTGAGTAACATGGCCCCTTACAGTCACCTGACTACAGAGATGGCAGTACAGGAAAGATATTTCTCCTGCTGAGAAGTGCAGAAGAAGCAGGAAGCAAACAAACAGGGGTTTATGTTCAAACTAGATCTTATGTCTAGTTGCTGTACGATCTGCGATTTGTTATGATGACTGTATGCAGCTAACATCTGAAGAATGAAGAATCCTTCAAGGAATTCATAGCATAACATAAAGCTCGGGGAGGTTATATAAATTGTTTTAAACTAAGGTTTTTTACCAAGTCCATCAAACATACACTTACGAAAATCAAGGAGCCCGAGCAATCTTCAGAGACATATATAACAATATTTAGTTCTTACCATTAGCTCCTCTTTCATTTTCTCTGCTTTCTCTTGACAACTGTTAAGTTCTTCCTTAGCAGCAACAGACTCCGCTCTGACTTTTTCTAGTTCACGATCATCAGGTAGTAAACGTCTTTGTTTGTTTGCACTCTGTTCTGGGACCATCTACATGCCAATACAAAAGAAAAACATTATTCTTCATAGCCTAAGATATGGGAGAAAAAATTTAAGCAGTTCACATAGCTTGCTGTCTAATAAAACCAACTATCAGAATGCTGACAAACTGCCATGATTTCCAAGTCAACTGGTATCTTCGGCGTAGAAAATATGTGTTCATAAAAGTGCTGCAGCATACTCAGAATACAGCCTTTCAAGAACCCTGGAACAAGAATGGCACAGCAGACCCAAAACCACATGACTAAGGAAGCACTCCCACCATAACCCAGTTTCCCCCCCCCCCAAGGTTGCTTTTAGGCAAAATTAAAGATGAGAGATCTCCAGTGTCCAGGGATGAGGCAAGTGGGGCAGTTAATCTTCCCTGGTCTTCAGCATAGTTTACCTGCCTACCTATCACATACAAGCAAAACAGTTGCCTCTCCCACTAGATGAGGAGGGTGGCATTTGTCATGTCGCTAGTCTGCAGAGCTCCCCATATACCTCTGTGAACAAGCAAAACATTTATTCCAATACAAGGATACCAACTCTGAACTGGGAAACTGCTGGTGATTTTTGGGGTGGAGACTGGGAAGGGGAGGGGAACTCAGTTCCATATAGTGCACCCCAAAAAGCAGCCATTTTCTCCAGGAGAATAATATCTGTAGTCTGGAGATTAGGTGTAATTTCAGGAGATCTCCAGGCCCCACCTTGAAGGTTGGCAACCTGCACCTGTATCTACTAGGCACAGTACTACACAATAGCAAGTAAACTGGAACTCACTGTTTCTACAGTCTCAAATCATAATAGCTGCCCAAGTCAGTTAGCCATCATTATGATTGATGCAAACATTTGAGAAAGAATTGCTTATGAGACGGGTGCTTTGGAGGCAGGGTTAGTGCATAACTTTGCTGACCAGCAAGTGTCCCTGTCAGTTGCATGTCTGTTGACTCCCTCTCTCCTAGCTCTGATTTCCTGGAGCTCTAAGCCTGATGTAATGGCCAAATCCAAAGATTTCTAAATAGAAATGGTGATTATTAATTATTAAGTTTGGATTAGTTATTTTAAGTTATATAAGCATTGCATCTGGAAGGAATCTCAGGAACGGTGAATGATATGAAAATCCCCCTCAGCCCCAAAGTCACCCCATCCAGGAATCTATAAGCTTTCAGTGGCCTGAGCAGGGCGATTTCCTCCCTTATTTTTTTTTCTAGTTGACATTGAACTATTCTTAATATTCTGTGCCTCCTGGGGCATATTCAGGTCTCCTTCTGCAGGGTTCCCCTCCCCTTTTCCTATTTTCAGAGTCATCCAAAGAGTCCTCCAATGATGCAGAAACTCTTAGTTTTTCTTTGTGCTCCTTTTGTGATTGATGTAGAATGAAGGAGTGAACAGACATTTTTGGTTTAGGTTTTATTAACATCCAAATGCACAGTCTTACTAGGAAGTGAGCACATGCTTTGGGGGACATACCTGAGGAGCTTTTGTTTTCTTGGAGATCTTTGTCCTCTCCCTTTTGTGCTTTTCTTCGGTGGCTGCTAGAAGCTGCTGTAGTTCAGTAAGCCTTCCTTCTTTTTCCTTCGCCTCCTTCTGTGCAATTTCCACTTTTGCTTTTTCTAGTTGCAAGTTACTGTGCGCATTTGCCACTTGGCGCTCCATCTCTGTAAGCTTCTCCAGCAGTGCTGATAATCTAAGCTTTGCATCTTCTTCCACTGTGCTATCTACCTTTTCTGTTTGAATAGTCTGTATAGCTTCCTCAGGGCCTCCTGTGTGCATTTCTGGGAGGACTTTACTTTGCTCTAGAACTGCATTTAGCTGGGCTTCAATAACAAGAGCTGCAGCAGCCTTCTGTGCCAGTGTTTCTTCCAGCTCTGCTATCTTTTGTTGAAATGCCTCTGACTCAACCTTTGCTTGCTCATTTAAATCTTTAATTTGCTTGTAACACTGCTTTAGCTCCAAATCCTTCTCCTTAAGAACTGTCTGAAGCTGCTGCAACTTTGTGTCTATGTTGATCAAGGAATCCTTAGCATTTTCATCCACAGAATTAAATATTTTAGTTTTTTTCTTATTTACAGGTTTTTCACTGAGCTTTCCTCTGACTTCAGCCACACCACTTCTCATTTGCACATTTTCAAGCTCTTCTCCCATTCTTTTATGTGACTCCCTCAGTGCGTCTAGTTCTTCTTTTAACTTCTTTACTTTTAATTTTGTTTCCTCCAGTTCATTCTTTGCACGGGACACCTCTACATCACTACTTTCCACTTTCTTCAACAGAACTTCTTTTTCTGCAAACACTACATCTAGCTGGTGTTTTAAATTATCTGCATCTTCCTGAATCAGTGAGAAGTCCAGAGGTTCTTTGTGCTCAATATTTGCTAGCTCTTGCTGCAGCTTTTCAATAACTTCATTCAGCTGTTCTATTTCCTGCTCACTGTTTTGTTTTACACGTTCTTGATCACTCTTCAAGTATTCTATTTGGGCCTCCAACTCCTTTATGTGATCATTTTTCCCCTCAATTACCTAAGCAGTCAAATAAAGAAAAAACATTTCATTATTGAAAAAAGGTAGTCACTTCTGTAATTTAGGCCGAAAACTTGTTTTAGCAATTACTCCTTACATATACCAACAGTATTCATTTTCCTTGAAGTGGCATATTTGATAATTCCCAGTTAATTTCACCTTTACATAAATGTGGAAGAACCAAGTCCAAGGATTGTTGTGAAAGCTTACTAAGATTTTTTTTTTACTGGAAGATAATTTCCATCTGTAAACATTCTGAGATGGTTACATAAACAGTGAGGAGTCCAAAGAGACCATTTGCAGGACTGAGCCACCAAATCCCTTCTCAGGGAATTACATTTCCAGATACACAAACTACTTTTAAGAGTAATTTCTACTAAAACTAGTTCAACTGGTATTTTCTCTAATAAAACTATGTCTTTATATTGGCTTGTCAAAGATTTACTTATTGCAAAAATATTCAAAATGCTCAAGTACTGTAATTTCCTTTACCATTTGTTTGAGAATGAAAGACACAGCTTCTCAGAATACACCTCCAGACTTTGAAAAATTAATTATCCTTCACAGTACAGATGTACAACAAAACAGAAGTGATTTTCAGTTTATTAACCCTCAAATCAGATGGTAACTTCCTTACTTTCCTGAAGTGGCTGCATTTTGTAGAATACATAATGTGGACTATATGGAATTAGAACTACGGGAAATATATGGAACCCTGATAACTAACAGTGCAATTCTAAGCAGAGTTACATTCTTCTAAGCCCACTGACTTCATTGGACTTAGAAATGTATAACTCTGTTTAGGATTGCACAGTCTGAAGAGCAAAGTGATGAAACAACAAAAAGAGTTTCGCCAAACAATAGCTAATGTACAAAATATACGAGATTTTATAGAAATCAGGATGACTTCAGTGGACTTAGAAAGGTGTAATTCTGTTTAGGATTGCACAGTCTGAAGATCAAAGTGATGAAACAACAAAAAGAGTTTCGGCAAGCAATAGTTAATGTACGAAATATATGAGATTTTATAGAAATCAGGATGATATAAAATAATAAGAATATGAAGGTAAAAGGGTATACCAGTTAACTTGTTAGTCATACAATGAATGGTTCAAAATTTTATCTCAAAAGAAAACAATGCAGAAGCTAAAAGAAGATTCAGATCAATCTATCAAGAGGGAAATAAAGGGCAGACAAAAAACCCAAGAAACTTTAAATTCCCAGAAGACAGTTTTAACACCAGGTCAAGAAGGAACAGTCTAATTAAAAGTACTGTAAATGGAATGTAACAGGAATGTAACAGGAATGAGTATATTATAGACTTCAAGAATAAAGATTACACTGCTGTTGGAGAAATGGAACATTTACTGGGTCAGATCTAATCTGTTATGGAAATGAAGGGCCCTGAAAAAGATTTCAAAAGCATGTACTTTGTTATCTGCTGTAAATTCAAGTTGCTGTTGCAGTTTTGCAATTTGTTCATGGAGTTCATTTATTTCCCGTTCTTTTTCCTGTACGATCTGAACAAATTTCCCCGCAAGTGGCTGATGATCCTTTATGGAAGCATCTTCAGGATTCTGGATAGCTAATCCCAATTTTTCCATTTCCTCCTACAGACAAAAAACAGTGGCACAGAATGTAATTTATATATTTTCTTCTTTAATTCTGCACCATTCATCAGATGCAAAACTAGAGAATATTCAGAGACACAAGAATATACCTTTATGAAATGGAGGAGGTGTTTATTAAAAGTTGAAGACTTTGCAGGTTAACATTTTCAGAGAGAGAAGGAAGGAAAGTATAGACCTCTTTGCCAGATAAATTACCTTGAATAATTTATTCTCTTGCTCAAGCTCCTGTTGCCGTGTAGTGGCTTCTTTGCGCTGGATTTCTAGTTGCATGTGCAACTGCTGTACTTCTTCATTTTTGTTTTCTAGTTCCTCACGGAACTGCTCTAACTGTTCTTCAAGATTTATTATCTGTATATCCAAAACAAGCGGCAAATGGACAATTTTTTAAAAGCAAAATAAAATTTAAGAATCTTCAATGAATTAGGCTTTTATTTTCAGAAACAGATGTATTTAGTTTTTCAGGTTTGAACAAAAAATTCTCTCAAATTTATGCAAACCACAAGGAAGAAATTTAGTGTATAGTAGGTGCTCATGTCTTCAAACAGTGGCTGGGTTGTACCAACTGATGGGGAGGAGAGCAAGTTGGGGCATATCACAGCCTCTCCTTGGGGGCCAGGTAACACCCTGAAAACAAAAGGAATTCCTTTGCATTTGGTAGAAATTTTAAGTGGCATCTGTGTGGGAAGGAAGGTGGACATGAACAGATATCCCTAACAAGGAACATTTTTTTTGGTATTTTTGTATTTGTGTGTGTGTGTGTGTGCCTGCACCTGGAAGTCATGCTTGACCTCTGGTGACTGACCCCTACTGGGGGCCTGGAGGATATTCAGAGTGGTGGCTGAATAAGGCCTGCCTCTGTCCTCCGACTTGGTATTTGAAGGAAGTCTCCCCATCCAAGTACAAACCACAGTCGACCCTGCTTAGCTTCCAAGATCTGACAAGATCAGGCTTGCCTGGGCTATCCAGGTTAATGCACCTAACAAGGAATTATGAGGCTCAGATATACCTTGTACAGATACACAAGAGAGGCTAGTGAAGGAGCCACTCATTTTCCTTCAGTAAAGGTCAGTGGCAGCTGCATAGTGGGCAGTATGACAGAATGAACCAAGAGTGATGTGAGAGCAAACTGGGAGTGGCAAGGACTAAACGACAGCAGTGAGGACTGGAGGCATTCTGAAACAGAGGGGGAGTCAGAAACTGTTCTTCTCCTCTGCAGTACCAGGGAGACTGTCTGCCACATAGCAGCTGATAATCTGAGGCTCCACTGTGAATCCTGTTTCAGACAAAAAAGTGGCTCATATCACGTGCTCATGGCCCTAGTAACCCTTAGGGAGAAGTGTTTGGCCCATAAACCCAGAAACATCTGTGTGGCTGCAATTTCCTCTCTTTTTGGGGTGTGTGTGTATGTGTGTGAGTATTTTGTGTGTATGTGCTTGCAAGCCTGGATGTCATGGTGACTTCTGGTGACCCTTAATGGGGCTCGGACATTTCAGAGAGGTGGCTTGATAACCTGCCTCTACGTCCCAGCCCTGGTATTCCTTGGAGGCTGCCCTTCCAAGTACTTGTCGGAGGTTGGCCCTGCTTAGTTTCTGAGCTCTGACGAGATCAGGCTTGTCTGGGCTATCCAGGTCAGAGCTCGATTTCCTCTCTTTTAGAGAGACAAAATGGTTTTGAGGGTTCATCTTTAGGTTACCAGTTTGTTCCTGAAGGTCTATAGAAAGGTCAGGCCTCTAGAATAGATGGAAAGAGTCCATTACTCACAGCAACACATATGTCTTGTCCTTCCAATCTAGGCCTATATGGCTGCAGAAGTAAGGTGAGCTCATACAATACGCTGTGCACAGAAAGTTTTAAATACCTGAATAACTGAAATGGATACTCTACCTCTTTTTCCTTCCTGTCTACAGCTTCTTGTTCCGCCTGTAACTGAGCTTCTAGGGGCAATTCTCCCCTTACTGCAGACCCAAACTGCTTCCTTTGCTCCACCTTTAAGGTAAGTGTATTAGCTATCACACTTTAATTATTACACAAAGTTTTATTAATTGTAAATTTAAACATAAAAACAGGGCATATAAAATACCTTTTGCAAACTGTCTGCACTGATCATTAAGGCTTGTTCCAATTCTCTGATTCTGTACTCTAATTTCTCAATTTCTTCATTCCGTTCTTGCACATCTCTCTGAAGTTGCTCCTTAGAGAGCAAAAGCTCACTGCATTTGTCTGTCTTTTCCTTGAGATGATTTGATAACTGCTCAACCTGGTGACAATAGGCAGGAATTGTATTTGACATCTTTTGAAATGATCCATTAAGGATGAAGAATGTTTTGCAATACGACTTGAGAAGATGCTTAGCAAAAAAATGACCATAAAGTCTGACACTTCAATTTCACATTGGGAGACACAAAAAATACAAATTCAATATAAAAGAACAAGACGTTTTGAGACAACAAGAAAGAAGAATAAACATCCAAAATATTTATCAATTCAAAGTAAAAACAGTAATCAAAAGCCAAGAGAGTTGAGGAAAATAAGATGGAAGAAGCAGAAAGCAGGTTGAAAAGGGGGAGAGAGAATAAGAGACCCGGCTTGCCATTCATATTACCAAGGAACACTCCATCCTGAGACAACCAGAAAGACCTCCCAGAGAAATGTCCGATTGGCCAGACAGGAAAAAACAACAACAAAATACTCCTCTGTTGAACAAATTATGAACGGCTATCAGTACAAACTGCAAGGAAATACAGAAATGTCCTCCATTCTGTCAAGTAGTATATTATTTCACCAACACAAATTAAAACCACAGCCGCTAGTCTACACTGATAAAATAGTTGGCAAAAATGATCAAAGATGGAAATCTTTCTATAATAATTACATTTACAAAGTGTGCAAGTATGTATTACACCCCCCAATAAAGGCAAATGATGAATATTTCATATACTTTATCTCAAACATTTATCTGTGTGACTAGTTGCTGCATGTAACCTTTAAAAAAATTTTTTTTTTCTTCTAAAAGTAGTTAATGGATTGGAACCCACAGATCCATTCCACAAATGTTGGAACCCTGCCTCCCCCCCCCCACCCAAAAGGCACATTTCCCCTTGCATTAGGGGAAGGGCTCCTTGTGCCAGATGAAAACACTGCCATTAGTGGACCATATCTACAGGATCTAGCTCCATATTTCTAAGCATTTGTACAGAACAGAACTCAACAGAATTTGATTAATTCTGGAAAGCAAACTACCATTGCTCTCTTTAGTGGTATCTTTCCCTGATTTTTATTTTCAGGTAGACCAAACATTGCTATCCTGTTTCCACAGACCACACACAAGGCCCTTAGTAGATGCACATAATTGTTACTACTTGCAAAGCACTGGTTCTCACTTTGCCAAGCTGAAGCAAAACATATCTTCAGATGAAATTCAATGTAAGTAAGTGCAAAGCAATAAAACTAAAATTACATGTATAAGCTTGGTAGGGTCTGAACTGGTGAGGACAGACCCAGGAGTTACTGTGCTTATCTCAATGATAAAGTTCATTAAATGTGCAGAGGTGATAAAAAAGGCAAATCTCATTCTACAAGTCTCTACAAAAGGAACTGAGAATAGAACTGCCAATATAGCAATGCCTTTATTCTAGTTCCTGATGAACTGTATGTGATATTCATTTGGAAAGAAGACGAAGAAGAGAAGAGAAGAGATTGGATTTATACCCCACCCTTCACTACCCAAGGGAGTCTCAGAGCGGCTTACAAACTCCTTTCCCTTCCCCTCCCCACAACAGACACCCTGTGAGGTAGGTGGGGCTGAAAGAGCTCTGACAGAAACTGCTCTTTTTCAAAAAAAGCTCTTATCAGAACAATGGCTTGCCCAAGGTCATCCAACCAGGTGCAAGTGGAGGAGTGGGGAATCAAATCTGGTTCTCCCAGATTAGAGTCTGCGCACTTAACCACTACACCAAACTGGAAAGTATCCGGGTGAGGATAAGGGAATGAAGAACAAACAGAATTGTGGTTGAAATTTGATACAGATCTCCTGACCAGGATGAGGAGATGGATGCTGCCCTCCTTGAACAGCTAGACAGGGTATCCAAACAACATGACCTGGTAGTTATGGGTGACTTCAACTTTCCTGGTGTGCGCTGGGAGACAAACTCTGCAAAGCGTCCACAGTCATGCAACTTCCTGACCTGTCTGGATGACAACTTCCTTCATCAATTGGTGGAGGAAGCTGTGAGGGGCTCAGCCATACTTGACTTAATATTGACCAACAAGAGATGGTAGATGGGGTGAAGATGGTGGGGACCTTAGGGGGAAGTGACCATGCCCTGCCAGAATTCCTTTTGCTGTGGGGGACCAAGCAAGTTTATAACCACATGTGTAAGTTAGATTTCAGTAAGGCAGACTTTAATAAACTCAGAGGTATGATGAGAATCATTCCATGGGCAAGACTGTTGGAAGGGAAAGGAGCAAGTGAAGGGTGGGCTCTCCTAAAACAAGAGCTCTTACAAGCTCAAGCTGTCGCTAGTCCAACAAGAAGGAAATATGGTAGGGGACCCAAGAAGCCAATGTGGATGAACAGAGAATTGTGTGATGTGCTAAGGGGAAAAAAAGGAAATGTTTGAGAAATGGAGACAAGGACATACCTCTAAAGAAGAGTATCTGTGGGTTATTAGGCACCGTAGGGTCAGCCATCAGAGAGGCCAAAGCTCACTGTGAGCTAACGCTGGCCAGGGAGGCTTGATACAACAAGAAACTCTTCTTCAGATATGTGAGGAGCAAATGCAAGATAAAAGAGGCGATGGGCCCACTGCTGGGTGAAAATGGAGAAACTCTGACAGAGGATAGAGAGAAAGCAGAAAGGCTCAATGCCTATTTTGTCTCGGTTTTTTCCCTGAAGAAGAGATCAGGCTCATCTAGAGATGGTAGTAGGCAAGTCACAGCATCTGGGCTGCTGGTTGACATGGACAGAGAGGTAGCTGAGAAGCACCTGGCAGCACTGAATGAGTATAAATCCCCCAGGCTCAAAGAACTTTCTAGAGAGCTTGCAGAGCCTTTGTCCATAGTCTTCCAGACCTCTTGAAGGATGGGAGATGGGCCACAAGACTGGAGGAGGGCAGATGTTATCCCAATTTTCAAAAAAGTGAGGAGGGATGACCCAGGAAACTACGGGCCAGTCAGTCTGACCTCTGTCCCAGGGAAGATACTGGAGCAGATTTTAAAGGGCCTCTGTGAGCCTCTAAAGGACGGTGATCTGGGGAAGTCAGCACGGATTTGTCCCCAACAGGTCCTGTCAGATCAACCTCATTTCCTTCTTTGATCGAGTGACAAGCTTACTGGATCAAGCTTACTGTTGATGTTGTTTGCCTGCATTTCAGTAAAGCTTTTGACAGGGTTCCCCATGATGTTCTGATGAGTAAACTATGGAGAAAGGTGTCCAATGGGGTGCCACAGGGCTTGGTTCTGGGCCCAGTACTTCTCAATACTTTTATAAATGATCTGGATGAGGGTGTGGAGGGGATACTCATTAAATTTGCAGATGACACTAAATTGGGAGGACCAGTGAACACACCAGAAGATCGAGATAAAATTCAACAAGATCTGAACACGCTGCAAAAGTGGGCAGATGTGAACAAGATGCAATTTAACAAGGATAAATGCTGAGTTCTACATCTGGGTAACAAAAATGAGGAACATGCATACTGGATGGGGGATACACTTCTGAGTAGCAGCACGTGTGAAGAAGATCTTGGGGTAAGGGTGGACCAAAAGTTAAATGTGAGCAGCCAGTGTGATGCGGAGACAAAAAAAGTATAATGTGATCTTGGGGTGTATCAACAGAGGAATAACATCCAAATAACAAGTTGTGATAGTCCCATTGTACACTGCATTGGTCAGGCCGCACCTTGTGTATTGTGTGCACTTTTGGAGGCCTCACATCAAAAAAGATGTGGGCAGAATGGAGCAGGTGCTGAGAAGTGCAACAAGAATGATCAGGGGGTCTGGAGACCAAGCCCTATGAGGAAAGGCTGAGGGACTTGGGCATGTTCAATCTGGAGAAGAGGAGGTTGAGGGGGACATGATTGTTCTCTTTAAGTATTTGAAGGGCTGTCACTTAGAAGAGGGCAGGGAGCTGTTCCTGTTGGCAGCAAAGGATAGGACTCACAATAATGGGTTTAAACTAAGGGTGGGAAGGTACCGGCTAGATCGTAGGAGAAACGTTTCGACAGAGTTGTGCAACAATGGAATCAGCTGCCTAGGGAGGTGGTGAGCTCTCCCTCACTGGCAGTCTTTAAGCAGCGTCTGGACAAACACTTGTCAGGGATACTGTAGGCTGATCCTGCACTGATTTGGACTAGATGGCCTGTATGGCCCCTTCCAACTCTGTGATTCTATGAATACCACATACAGTTCTGTTCCCTGCATCTCAAAAGGGAGATTAAAACTGGGAGAAATTTTTTAAAGGGGGGGCAACCAAAAGGACCATGGGGTTGGAGTGCCTGCCATAACACCATCTAGGGCTTTTTAAGTTAGGAAAAAAAGGTGACAGTGGGTGACATGATAAGAGAGAGCCCTACAAAATTATGCCTGATGCAGAGAAAATGGATTGTGGAAACTTTTCTCCTTCTCTCATAATGAAGGAACTCAGGCTCACCTATGAAACTGGCTGGCAACAGATTCAAGATGGACAACAAGAAGCAGCATTTACACAACAGGAAGCTGACTTGGGAACTTATCACTACCAAAAAATGTCATGACTGGTTTACTTTAAAAGAGCTGGACATATTTAGAGAGGACAGGTATGCTGTTGGCTCCAAGCTGTGATAGCCAAATGGGGCCTCCAGATTCACAGGCAGAATGAAGACTCTGCTTTTGGGCCTCCTTGAGGAATCTGAGTAGCCAGTTGGAAACAGGGTGCTGAACTAGATGGACCATCAGCCTGATCCAGCATGACTACTGTTAGGCTCTTACGAGCTCTTGAAGCATGTTAAAGGGCCCCGACCACGCCCAATAGGTCTTCTGACTTTTCATTTGAACAGGAGAACCGTCTCACCAGCAGCACTCTATGTCATGTTGCAATCTGTCTTCGAAAGTACGGTAAATGCTAACTTAGGGATAATGATTGAGATTTTATTTTATTTTTTTAAAAGAAGACCCTTATGTCTTTAAACAGTCCCCTCAATTTCAAAAGTGGTTTGTCATGTTCCAGTGCCCCTTGGGCATATAAAACTCACCTGATCTTGGCCATCATGTCATCAAATACAATTCTATCAGCTGTTAACTTGATTAGTTTTGGGTGAGTTTATTGCTGGGGACACTTTTCATAATATTTCCCTCTCCCCATTCTCACTGGTGCTTATTGCAATCTGGCATTTGCCTTACACATCATTACATCACTTCTATTCTTGCTTCAATTTTGTGCATTCATGAGAAATATAGATGACAGCCGTTCAGTATCTTACCTCTCTGTTTTGGTGTTCATTGACAGGCTGAAATCTCTGGGGAATCTTAAGCTGGTGCTCAAGTTTTTGTATCTCCTGCTGGAATACATCCCTCTCATGCTCCCTATCAATTGCCTGTTCCTGAAACACATTATATTATATTCATTCAATTTCTTATAGCGAACTCATTTTGACAAACATTTAAATTATGAATGCACAATGCCTTGCTTTAGTTTATTGTTCAATATATCTGCCGTTGGTAGACAGTAGGGAGCCCCAGGTGGGCAGCCGCGTTGGTCTGAAGCAGCAGAACCAATTTTGAGTCCAGTGGCACCTTTAATCTACTGCAACCAATTTATCCTGTCAGGTGGGAAAAACAATGCTGGTTTATTTCTGCTGTATATTATCAAAGCAGTTTGTGACAGCACTCTAGGTGGGATGTAAACCAGCAGCCTACAGCACTGCTGACTCATTTATAAATGTGATGCAAGCACTGGGAAGTAAGAAGCCTGGAGATATCAGGCAATCCTCCTTCTTGCCTTCTCATTTGTGACCGGATTAATGACGTATACATTTTAGTTTAGGAAACTGCAGGGGCCAATGTAAAAATCTAAATGTCTGACAATATAGCAAAGTCATAAGCTAATTTTTTTGGCTATTACCCCACAACTGGCACTTATTACTGCTAACTTGAATTTCCGGTTGTACTGCAGGAGAACATTAACAAGCCACAATACAGAGATATTACACTAGTAATTCCTTCAGCAAAATTACATCTTTGTTACAGCACTAAGTTCCCTCCAACATTGTTTCCAAATATGTGAAGGGGCAAATTCATGCTCACATTAATATAATTTTCTGGTATATTTAGGCTGAAAATATCTGATTTTAAATTTTGAAATTAAGGCCATTTGTCATTTATTTGTTTACATTGTTAATATACATAATGCCTTTATTGTTAATATACATAAAACAATGTTATTATTACTTTAAAATGCACTGGAAAGAATCCTTTTTAATATACAGGGTTAACATGGATACAATACCCTTTTTATCCTGACTTAAAAGGCTAGATGGATTTGCAGCTCTGTAAGATAACTAACTGTTCTCTTACTGCAGTAGAAAAGAGTAAGAGTCCAGTAGCACTTTAAAGACTAAAAAAAATTGTGGCAGGGCATGACCTTTTGTGAGTCACTGCTCACTTCTTCAGATACATTCTGGCTGTATCTGAAGAAGTGAGCAGAGTCTCAAGAAAGCTCCTACCCAGCCACAAATTTTGTTAGTCTTTAAGGTGCTACTGGACTCTTACTCTTTTCTACTGCTACAGACAGACTAACACAGCTAACCCACCTTGATCTATTCTCTTACTATTCTCTTACTTACATCTAGAAACTTCTTAGTTTTCTCCAGTTGTTTCTCCAAAGCTTGGTTCTGCTGCCTTAGATCCATTAATTCTGCATTCTTTTCTTGCTCTAATTCCAAAAGACGGTTGACCTGCTCCTCTATATCAGCTTCTAGTACCTTCACCTGCTTCTGAAGGTAGTCATATTCTTTTTCAGCTTGCCGCTGTACTTCTATTTTTTCCTTCATAAGCTTTTCTGTCTCCGCCAGCAACTCTGTTTTATAAGGGCATCAATTGCTTTAGATAGACTATAACTAACTTTGTGTATCACAATAAAACCACTGATAACTCCATGTGCTCATACTAGAGTACAACAAAGGATGGAAATAGATTTGGGTTTTACCATACCTGTATTCTGTGATATCTTTTCATAGGAATAAAAAGATATCACAGAAAGCTATTAATGACTTCTTTTATAACTCGCATTATTTTAATTGGTTAACTAGTCACACAGAAGATTATGAAGTTGTGTGTCGCCATCAGAAATCATATATTCAATTTAACACTGGGTAAAATGTATGATGGCATTAAAACCCAGCTATTTTCTCATCCAATAGGGCTGATCCAGTCTCAACATACTTTTTCCAACAAGAGATGTATATGTATAGTTAAGGCAGAATACCATAGACCTTCACCTGGTGAGTTACAACAAGAATACAGGAGGACATTTCTTACCTGCAACTGGGATGTTCTGTTAAGGGCTCTGAGTTTGCGCACACACACACCTCATTCTTCCCTCCCTCCACTTTTAAAAATATTCTAAATTGTTTGGGAAAGAACTTAGAACTTGTTCTTCTATTACATCAGCAGCACTGGACTCTAGAACAAGTCTCCTTCCCATTCCAGTAATTCTGGATGTTCACAGTCACTATCAAATTGCTAGTAGCATGGCTATTCCCCGCGTCTGCGCCACGCCTCTCGGGAGCTGAGCTACAACGGTATACCAAGGAGGCACACTGTAGACTTCTTCCACTTAATGATGCTGCATATGGAGATGTATGTACTACATCAGAAGGGGCCTCATAATGAACATATTGCCTAACATAAATAATCAAAAGGAATTCTACCAATATAAGTGATTCACAATATACCATATCTGAATAACCTTCAATATATAATGGATACACAGGCTGCAAACAGAAGCCCCCTGTGATTCACTACAGAGTAATAGACTGATAGATCAGGGTCTTTGATACATATGCAGGGCAGAGAGGAAAAAAGTCAACAGATATTGGCCATTTTCTTGTATTATACAATACAGATATTTTGGGTACCATCATCTTACATCATGCTTACTGAACATCACATGTCAATATAGAAGTATATTTGGTAAGTGATTACAAACTGATATATTTGCAGCTTAAAAGCAAAACAAAAGGTTACTGTACACTAACACCACCTCAACTCACAAATCATTAATGACCAAGATGATGGTTAAATGGATCTGCTTAAAAATCGTTACTGATGTATTGTATTTAGAAATTGTGAGCAATTGTTATTCAAAAGAAAAGCTGTGAGCATGAAAGACAATATGAAAGCTGCAGGCCAGCAAAAATTAAAGTCATGTTAGTAAGCTGAAAGCCCAAAAGAAAAGACCACGATTAATAAGTAGTAAAAATCTGCCACCCAGTGAAAGATTGGCCATGCAATATACAAACACACCTGCTTGGGAAGCTGCATCGACTGCAGCATCTACTAGGCCTAGGAGAACAGAAAAACAAAAAAACAAAAACAAGAAGCAAAAGTAATTCACATGCCATCTACAGTTTTCTCAAGGTGTAATACTATATGAGAAAAATGAAGCTGAAGATAAAATGTGGAGTTCAGTGAAAATGCCTGATAAGAAATGTGTCATTAATCTATTAAGTATGAGAGTTATGTTATTTGCCAATAATTCGAATGTGAAACTTACATTTGGTTCTTCTAGACAGTGAACAGTCAAATAGTACCATGAACATTGTATTATAAATTAATATCAATGCACCTAATACTGAAACTAATGATTGTAAGATTACTGTGAAAGAGAAAACCATATTCTAACATTAATTGCCTTATACAATATACCTATTCAAAAGTAATGAACAGGAGGCAACAATTATTCCTGCTTCTGCATTATTTTAGTTGAAAAGATAGCATTCCACAAACTACTTACAGAGATCATACTGCTAAATAAACATCTTTAGCATATTTTACTACTTTCAGTAAATATTATCTCAAAAAGAGACACAGTTTCTTACTGAACGCAGGATTAAAACATGAATTTGCTTTATAAAAACACATTTTTAAACAAATATTTAAGTCATAACTTTGTGTTTTCTTTCTATAGGATGTCCACCTCAAAACCTGGGGCATACATAATTTTCTTTCATGACTCCTGAGCACTTTCTTTCCTATGGAGATTTTTCTAATTCTACTTGACTGTGAAGGTTCTCAGGTTAGTACACAAAGGCAAGAGTTTTATACTGTGTTGCTATAATTAAAATATTTGGTTGGGGTAAAGGAAACCCAAGTTTCAAGCCTCAGTTCAGGTATGAAGTTCTTTGGGTGACCTTTGGCAAATATTATGAGGGAAAATGCTGAACACCTTGAAGCAAGGATGAGGGGGGGGGAAGTACACTTGAAGTCCATTTCAGATACTTAAGTAAATACTTCCCAGTGACTTTATTTTGAAGTCAAAAAACCACAGTGAATAAATCCCTGGAATAATATTTAGGAGTAGCCAGGTGCTATCCTTAGGTATCAGATAAATTTGAAAGTTGTTAGCCCTCTCACATTGCTCAGTGTGAGGTAAGAAAAGCAAAGCAAAGCTGGGTGAGTGGGATCAAGGCTGACTGCCACATTTGGGGTTAGGAAAGGTTTTTTCCCTCCAGGTTTTACTACCTGTCTCACCTTGAGTTCAGAGGCTGCTGAAAGAGCAGCTGGCCCTGAGGACCCTCCCACTCCCACCTTTACAGTTCTATGTATGTTCATGAAAAGCCATACGATATCAGAAAGTAAAAACAGAATGCAGATTTGGAAGATTGTTGGGAATACATACGTTGTTCTATTGGTCCTGCATCAGCCTTCATAGCATCCTTCTGTCTGAAGAGCAACTCCTTCTCTTCCTGAAGCTGCTGCCTCTCAGCCTCTAGTTCCTGTAATTTGTTACCTGTACAAAGGAGGTCTTGCTCAAGATGTTCAATTACATCTGTTTTTTCCTGGATTTGCTTTTCCAGAAGTGATTTTTCATCTGCATAACCATCAATAAGACCTATAAGAGAACAAAAAAAAGTGATCAAGCATGGTCATTTTCAAGTAGGTACATCAAAATTACAGCAGGGGAAAAAATGGAAATCTCTTTCCAGGACAAGTTAACATTACATAACTATAAATGGTAAAAGTGAAATTCTCAGCTAAAAAGTTTCATCCTAATGGAAAAAAAACCAGAGGCTGCATCCACATATGGTTGGGTATTATACTAATGCTGTACTACAGCAATCATTTACAACCTTTGCGGGCAATCCAGTTGCAAAGATCTGCTATAGCACAATGACAGTGCAAGGATTTAAGGATGCAGTTTAAAATAGTTTTCATTTGCAATTTTAGTTTTACATTCCCACTCAAAAGCACCATTTGGTGTGCCTTAATTATGTGAAGCAGGGATGGGTACAATTTATTTATTTAAAACATTTTTATGCTGCCTTTCCAGGGTCCTCAAGGTAGCAAGTTGCCAAAACATATGTATGTTTTAAAAACATGTATGTAGAACAACAACAACAACAACAAAAATTCAACAAAACACAAACACATAGATAGACATAAAGCTACTATCAAACATATGTAAGCACAACTGACACATTCAGAATGCCTTTCTGGAGTACTCCTGCATTTAATATTTAAAAGCAACAGCACAAGTCTACTTCCCCATTCATTTTATAGAAGTGTTAAAGAGACAGGTTATTCCTTCCAACCACTGGGTTTCACAAGATGACATCTACATACTCCCAGTTTTCAGGTAGTTTCAAATCCTACAGGCCCATGATCATGAACAACATGGTGACATCAAACTATGATATAGTAATTTCCACTTGACAACCATTGTACCTATTTTTCTTTCCAGTATGAAACTGCTAGACAGTGATTCATTGCAGTGTTTCATGTCAACCCAAGCAATTTACTGATGTGTACCAAACTCTGACTGTTATAATCTATTTTATAGAATATGACCTGTTTGGTCATTCTTTCCCCATGTTTGCTGCTCTCAGTGAGGACATGGGAATGTGCAAATATGTGCAAGTCTTAAAGCTGGCTCATGATCACTCCATGGTGTGTGCACGTATATATTACACATATAAATGTATGAGAGCAAAAACAAATAAGATCATCATCCAAACAGAATCTAATAATATAAGACCCTAAACCAGAGCTAATAATATAAGACCCTAAACCCTAAACCATTACTGCCTTTTCCAGTGACTCGTGTTCTCTCATAATGTGATCAAAGTACAATAGCCTCAGTTTAGTCATTTTAGCTTCTATGGAGAGTTCCAGCTTTTTTTGATCCAGAACCTATTTATTTGCCTTTTTGGCACTTTGTGGCAAACGTAAAACTCTCATGCAACACCACATTTCAAATGAATAATAATTTCTCGTGTAGCTTTCCTCATTGCCCAACTTTCACATCCATACATAGGTATAGAAATACTACGGTATGAGTTATCTTGATCTTGGTCACCAGAAGTACAACCTTACACTTAAGAATCTTTTCTAGCTCCTTCCTGGCTGACCCCAGTCTTAATCTCCTTCTGATTTCTGGGTTGCAGTCTCCCTTTTGGTTGATGATGGAGCCAAGGAATAGCTTGAACAATTTTAATTTCTTCATAATTTGCCTTACAAGTTGTGTAATTTCTCAGTAGTCATTCCTTTTGTATTCTTGACGATCAGCTCAAATCCTGCTTTTGGCACATTCTGCTTCAACCTTCAGGTGGTCATCCGTGTTGGTATGAAGCATTAGAACAAATTTTGAGTCCAGTGGCACCTTTAAGACCAACACTTCCTCAAATACACTGAAGTGGATGTTAGCAGTTCATATATATATAGGCACGTGCCTCTACATAGATGAAAGGTCTCTGCATATGTCAAACATCTTCATTAAGTTGTATGCTACTTTGCTGTTCACCTATGTAGAGGCATCTGCCTATATATATGAACTGTTAACTTCCATTTCAACGTATCTGAGGAAGTATGCATGCACACAAAAGCTCATACCTTGAATAAACCTTTGCTTTAACCTTCCTTTTGGATTATCATCACAGGGTTTTCGAGGTAAGAGATGATTAGAAATAATTACCATTGCCTGCTCCTCTGCAGTACTAACCAGGGTTAGCTGAAGTAACAGTGCAGTTGTCTATGAAACAGCCTCTGCCAACGTTATCTTCCATTACTGATACTGCCCAGTAGTTACCCTGTAAGGATTCCTCCACCCCCATCACCATTGGAACTATCCATTCTCTTCTTCTGAACAATTAATTGGAACTAAAAGTGCATTCCAATTCTTACCAAACTAGTATGTCATTATATCACAAGAGAAATGTACCAAAACGTAGGTCAGTTACGGTCTAAATTATTGGGAGTGTTTCAAACCTTATTTCTTATATTGTATCTGTTTTATGCTATTCACTGTCACTGGAAGATAAGGTTTGTGTCACAGATAATGTTATGTTCCTTTTGAAAATAAAATAAAATATATTTTTTTAATGTTGCAACTTGTAAGAAGGGTGGGAAAGGTGGAATGGTATGATGACTGTCAGAAGGCTAAATCAGAACTCGAGAAACGATCAAAGAATGAAATGTTGCTGTACGCACCATCGTATCTCAGGTTATATTTATCAGAAACAAGTTTATAGAAGGCTATTGTGTGTGAAAAACCAAAGACATACAGGACTGATGTGGCTAAAACTGGATAACTGTGCCCAATCAAAAAACCCTGTTTTGGAAAACCCTTTATGATTTAAATAGGCAACAAAGAAATCTTGAAAGTGAAGAGGAACTTTCTCCAGAAATCTGGGTGGACTATTTTCTTTGTGAGAGTGGAGATACTGTGGCTAGTAATAAGGTCTCTGAGTTGAAACATAGCCTAGACTCAGTTACAGAAATATGGGAGAATGTTGAACCTGATTAGGTTCTTAGGCTGATTCCATTGCCCAAAACTTGGTAAGGCTGCAGGTCCAGATGGCATCCCATCTGAACTGTTCCTCGTAAGTCCCACTTGGTGGGCTTCGCTTCTGGTTGCTTTTTTTTTTTTTAACTGTGTTAGATCAAACAGGTGAAATCCCTGCAGATTGGCAGTCATCACTTGTGGTACCCATCTACAAAACTAAGGGTGCTTGTTGAGATCCTGCAAATTATAGCCCTCTTAGTTTGCTTTCTGTGCGGGGCAAATTGTATGCCATACATTTGGAACTCAGATTGAAGTCTTGGATAGATGATTGCCATATTTCGGGACCTGAATGATTTGGCTTCAGGAAGGGCTATTCTACAATTTATTATGGGATAATCTAGTCACATTTGGACTATATACTGTCTTTTTTTTACTTAAAATCGGCATTTGATACTATAAGTAGAGAAATGTTGGCCCCGGTCACACTAGGGGAAAAGGGACAGCTGAAGTGCGGCTTTTTAGAGCCGCATCAAAAGAGAACCACGGCTGCGGGATTAAACAGATCCCGCCAGCCGCCGCGCAGTTCCTCCCTGGCATGATCAGATGCCAGGGGGAAGCCACGGACCGGAGAGCGAGATGAGCCCGCTGCGCATGCACATGCGCAGTTTGGCAGGACCTCGCACGCTGAGGGAGAGACGGGTGCGTTGGCGATCAGATGCCCACCCGTGCTGCGCGGCAACCGGTAGGTAGTGCTGTTTTGCTACTACCTTTTTGAGACGCATCTTCACCCAGAAGGGACGGATCAGGGACGGATTGGGGACGGGTGTGTGCCACTTCCCAGATGTTGCTGTATGATCACGCCCACTTGATGCGCCCCCTATCCATCCCTCCCGTGGGGCAAATCCTCCCATGTGACTGGGGCCGTTGTTGGCCAAGCTACAAAAGTATGCAATTTCAAAATGTTTATTGTGTTTAATTCAGTTACTGTACACTAGCACAACTCTACAGGTCAGGTGGTTGAGGAAAGGTCTTTTAACAGATAGTATGCCTGTGGTAAAAGGAGTGCGGCAGGGTTGCAATTCGGCTTCAACACTTTTTTGCACGAGTCCCATCTTGTCAAAAGTAAATGTAATGGCTCCATCATTAGGAGGGCATCAAATTAACATTATGCTTTATGCTGATGATGTCTTACTACTATCATTGACTAGGCATGGTTTAAGAAACCAAATCAATCGATTTATTAATTATTATGAAATGGAGCAACTTAGCATAAGTCAAAATAAATGAAAATGACTGCTGTTTGGAGACCCTAGGAAGACCCTCGGAAGTTGCAAGGAATGGAGTTAATTCTTACAAAAATCTGGGCATCCTTTCTGACACTCTAATGACATGGAAAAGTCAGCTAAAACATATCATAACTTTCAGCTTTTGTCCATACCCATGAAGAAATTTTATTTTACCAAAGGTGGACAGCCAGCATTGCTCAAACTATACAATTCCAAGATCTTACCTGCAACCCTATATGGGGCACTGTTATGACAGCATGTCATTGCTAAAGATCTTGAGAGTCTGCAAACTAGCTTCTTCTGAATCATCTTGGGAATTCCTAATTGCGTCTCCAACTCAGTAATTAGATTAGAAATTGGGCTGTGCTCCTTACAATCAATCACATGGAAATATACCATTAAGATGTGGTTTAAAATATTCTTATTTGAACCCCCGAGCCAACTAATACATCTAATGAGGCAAGATTTATTTTTATCATCAAGTGCTAATGCCTTTTCAACAAATTGTGTGAACTGGAAATTCATTAGATGATGACCTATTTAACTACTACTCTGATCACCTGAGCCCGTTCGCGGGGAGGGCGGGGTATAAACTGAATTAATAATAAATAATAAATAAAAGAACAGAAGCAGTTTTATCACGATTGGTCTGGGCTAATTATTGATTCATACAGGAAGTGTTCTCCTTTGTATTATGTCTATATCCCTACAACTTGCTTTATAGTTGCTAATTATTTGATTACTACAAAAATTCCCAAACACAGACATTTAATTCTCTTGGCAAGATGTAATTTGCTCCCAACAGCCGAATATACGGGAAGGCTTAAAAGTATTCCTGGGATTGAAAAGGTTGTTCTTATGCATCTGGAGCATTTGAAATCATTTCACATGTGCTGTTACACAGTCCTTTGGTTACTGAAGTTAGGCATGATCTCTTGTTAACTCTGACGCTCAGTGATCTAGTAATTATATTATTCTGAAACTGCTGTTTTCAAATGATGTGGGTTGGCTGAAAGCTCCTGCTAGATTTCTTACATACATTTTAAAATGATCATAGTATTTATCGTTTTACTGATTTGCTCTGTTTTTGCTTTCTCCATAATCCAACCTATGGTTGAAGGGATTAGGAATGAAATCGAAGTGCCGTGGGTCAGCCAGGGCTCAGCGATAGCAAGGACTCCCCAGGAGAAGAGGATGCCTCAGGAGAAGAGGAGCTCCGTGTAGCCAGTTTTAAGTTAACAGAAGCAGACCAGCAAGAAAATAAACTGCAGGCTTATCAGGATTCACAGTCAACAGCTGGTGCAGAGCCACCAACACCCTCCAGCCCTGTTTCAGCAGGTGAACCACAGTTGGTCGTTCCCACCCCACCAGTAACGCCTAAACCCTTAGAGCGCCGCAGATGGAGACTGAAAACAGAGCTACAGAAAGGATGGAAAAGTGCACGCCTCCTGGCATAACGCCAGCTGCTTGCTGGTAACGAAGATGATAGTCATCAATCCTAGCTTTTCGGAGCCTTCTAAATTAGTGCACACTTCACCATCTTCTAAATGGTTTTAAGTAATTTATTATGATAACTTGTTTTAATGACCCTGTAAGCTCTGCTGTTGTTGTTACCTGCCCTGAGCCCGCTTTCGGGGAGGGTGGGATATAAATCTAACAAATAAATAAATATTTGCAGGATTGCTTCTGAGCAGCTGGATGCAAGCATGACCCTTAGGCATGGGGCAATAAAAACCAGCCAAGAGAGGCTGGCATGGATGCAATGTGTACGATAGATGCTAAGCCACCAACTCTGCTTTGCCTGACTTCTGGATCCCTGACTTTAGACTGAATGACTGTCTTGCCTGACTTCTGGCACCTGATACTCGGACCATGCAATAATATTCAAAGACTATTTTAAAGATTCAAAGACTATTTTAGCATTCTCTTCTACTGATGTGGCCACTGATGCCTGAAGGGGGTGAATGCATCTTAGTCTGGTGTCTCAGCAATGACCGTTCCACTCTCAGTGACTCTGTTAGGAGTTCAGCCTCTTGACAGAGTCTAAACTCCTTATGGTATTGCTTCTGCTAGAGCAGGGTAACTAATATGCTGACAGTGAAACTGTTATTTTGGGGATGGATGATTTACCAGCAGTTCGTAATGCTTGCCAAAAACGTGTCCATTTTTAAAGTCATGTTCACCCACCGCTATTTAAATACATCATTATGAGTTATGTCAACATATTTTTGCACTACTGAATTTTTTCTAGCACAGGAATTATTCATTAATGAACTCCCTGATTACAGCAGATACAACATTACAAGTTATTTCAACAAGTCTTCACAAGTTAAGTTGATTGTTTCACAGCTGAGCAAATGGGGAGGAGGAGGAAGAGGACATTTCAGTGCCAGCAGTCACGTAAATATTCCTTAAAGGAATGTGATAAGTGAAGATTTACAGACATGCAGGTTTTTGAAGCATACTGAGATGCAGGGAACCCATTTAGGCAGTCATTTTTTTTTGCAGGAACAGGTATTTTTAAGAGAATCCAAATCTAAAGAACTTGATAACCTGTCCCACCATCAGAGCATAACATTCCAAGTTCTTCTGTATCATTATCTCTTCCCCCCTTTATTCCTTGGCACTGCTCTAAATTAGAACTTTTCTAAGTGGAATTAGAATCCCTGTATTTGGCTAGGTTCCGAAGAATTACTTTAGGCACACCCGAGGGCCTATTCAAATCCACTGGAATTTGTTTCTTTGAGCAGCTGATTCCCATGGCATATTGCTTAGTTTCCTTAGTTGCACAAGTATTATGCTTTTTGGTACGAGCAGCTGGTCCTTGGGGCATAGAACAAGATGTATGTTTCTCTATAACATGACCTTGTGTTTTTGGTTATATGAGAACATAAGAGATGCCAATGTTGGATCAGGCCAAAGGCCCATCCAGTCCAACACTCTGTATCACACAGTGGCCAGAAATACCAGTGCCATCAGGAGGTCCACCAGTGGGTATCAGGATTCACAGTCAACAGCTGGTGCAGAGCCACCAACACCCTCCAGCCCTGTTTCAGCAGGTGAACCACAGTTGGTCGTTCCCACCCCACCAGTAACGCCTAAACCCTTAGAGCGCCGCAGACGGAGACTGAAAACAGAGCTACAGAAAGGATGGAAAAGTGCACGCCTCCTGGCATAACGCCAGCTGCTTGCTGGTAACGAAGATGATAGTCATCAATCCTAGCTTTTTGGAGCCTTCTAAATTAGTGCACACTTCACCATCTTCTAAAGGGTTTTAAGTAATTTATTATGATAACTTGTTTTAATGACCCTGTAAGCTCTGCTGTTGTTGTTACCTGCCTTGAGCCCGCTTTCGGGGAGGGTGGGATATAAATCTAACAAATAAATAAATATTTGCAGGATTGCTTCTGAGCAGCTGGATGCAAGCATGACCCTTAGGCATGGGGCTATAAAAACCAGCCAAGAGAGGCTGGCATGGATGCAATGTGTACGATAGATGCTAAGCCACCAACTCTGCTTTGCCTGACTTCTGGATCCCTGACTTTAGACTGTATGACTGTCTTGCCTGACTTCTGGCACCTGATACTCGGACCATGCAATATTCAAAGACTATTTTAAAGATTCAAAGACTATTTTAGCATTCTCTTCTACTGATGTGGCCACTGATGCCTGAAGGGGGTGAATGCATCTTAGTCTGGTGTCTCAGCAATGACCGTTCCACTCTCAGTGACTCTGTTAGGAGTTCAGCCTCTTGACAGAGTCTAAACTCCTTATGGTATTGCTTCTGCTAGAGCAGGGTAACTAATATGCTGACAGTGAAACTGTTATTTTGGGGGTGGATGATTTACCAGCAGTTCGTAATGCTTGCCAAAAACGTGTCCATTTTTAAAGTCATGTTCACCCACCGCTATTTAAATACATCATTATGAGTTATGTCAACATATTTTTGCACTACTGAATTTTTTCTAGCACAGGAATTATTCATTTATGAACTCCCTGATTACAGCAGATACAACATTACAAGTTATTTCAACAAGTCTTCACAAGTTAAGTTGATTGTTTCACAGCTGAGCAAATGGGAAGGAGGAGGAAGAGGACATTTCAGTGCCAGCAGTCACGTAAATATTCCTTAAAGGAATGTGATAAGTGAAGATTTACAGACATGCAGGTTTTTGAAGCATACTGAGATGCAGGCAACCCATTTAGGCAGTCATTTTTTTTTTTTGCAGGAACAGGTATTTTTAAGAGAATCCAAATCTAAAGAACTTTATAACCCGTCCCACCATCAGAGCATAACATTCCAAGTTCTTCTGTATCATTATCTCTCCCCCCTTTATTCCTTAGCACTGCTCTAAATTAGAACTTTTCTAAGTGGAATTAGAATCCCTGTATTTGGCTAGGTTCCAAAGAATTACTTTAGGCACACCCGAGGGCCTATTCAAATCCACTGGAATTTGTTTGAGCAGCTGATTCCCATGGGATATTGCTTAGTTTCCTTAGTTGCACAAGTATTATGCTTTTTGGTACGAGCAGCTGGTCCTTGGGGCATAGAACAAGATGTATGTTTCTCTATAACATGACCTTGTGTTTTTGGTTATATATAGAAGAATCTGGCTTAGCGAAACAGCAATATATATTAAGCAAGCTGTGATTCTTAGCACAAGTGCTTCACCAGTCAAAATCTATAAGGCAGTAATAGTTATACCACTGGTCCAAGTAAAAAAATAGCAACTTAAGAAAAACTTTGAAGAAAACCACAACAAACCATTAACTAATCCTGTACTAGCTAGAATTCTGGTTACCAACTTGTTTTTAATGGGGAAATATTTTGAATTGAGCAAGGGATGAAGGGGAGGCAACTATTGGTCCACTCAGTACTTTACAAACCAGGATATAGACCCAGGGATTTTTTAATTTCCTCTTCCACAGAACAAACAGTGCTTTGGACAAAGCTCTCCCCCGCTGCATCTCAGGTACTCATTGCCTCTGCACATGGTCTATAACTCCACAAAGGATTGAGCACCTGAGGCACATGGGGGCAGGGCCCAAACGTTACTTTTTTGGGCCCAGTACGACCTCCAGTCAACATCAAAATCCCTCAAACATTACACAGCATCTCGGAAGCTTTATCCAACGACATACGTGAGAGTAAGAAGGTGCCGGACTCTTGGAAATTTTACACTTCTAAAAATAATGTCCAGCTGTGTTAATATGTTGAATAGTAGTCCAACTCTTTTCTAACTTTTTGGCCATTAAAAAGGAATTATCCTGTCAATGTCTTGATTTTTTTTTTTCATTCTAATGGGCCAACATGGTGGCAAACATTAGGTCAATTAACACTAAAGTTTTATTTCTCTGGCTTTTTTCATTGCAAAAACATGAATTAACCCCCAGTTCCTGCCTTTGAAGTCAATTTCTCTTGCAAGAGGGTCTTAAGAAAAACAAGTAATATGCACAGAAAGGAGAAGAGGTCAGGACTAGGTGCTAGGGCAACTACTAGATGGAATCTCTTGGAGATCTGAATTATGACCCTAACTATTCAAGTTGTCAGTCTCCAAAATTATTTTAATGAAGGAGAACATACGCTTTTGAAGCAGATGTTAAAACAATGTACCAGTGGAATTTGATCACCCATTGCATGCTCAAGACATTTGGAGGTCTGTGGCTTCTGAACGAACTGTTAAATGAATGAACTCTTTAAAATGTTCGCTTTGAATTGACAAAATATGGACTAACCACAAAGTGCAATGAACAAACCAGAATAATCTCTATTAAAATCTGGTCTGTTGACTTATTGGATCAATAGGCCCTTTTTAATTTGACAGTCATTCTAATGTATTCGACACGCTCTAAGATTATTTATAATTTGTCAGTTCAAAGACTACTTTTTAAAGTCCTTGCGTAACTTTCATCTTGTTAAATTTACCTTCCCCATCTGCTGATGGATCCCCTTCTTTCCCATGCATAACAAAAGCCCTAGGCCATGTGGGAGTAGCGCACATTACAATTCCTTTCCAAATCAGCATTGCCCTTCCCAGAAACTGAGCTCAGTGTAGTCCTGATCATGTGGCCTAATACTGCACCCTGCAGGAAGTTGCTCTGGTTGCTGTGCTGGCAGCATAATATATTTGACTGTTAAAGAGCCATTGATAAATTCTGGTAAAAAGATAAAAGAGTTCTGAGAAATGTTCTAGAAAATGATGAGCTAAGTAGCAGCAATATATGGTGCTTTGTTAAGAGAGGAATGGTTAGGATTTGAGAAATGTGTGTGTGTGTGCAATCACCACTTACACACACCAAATGCCTTACTGATCAGTGGTATAAATGTTTCTACATTTATTTATTAAATACACTGGCTGCAAACTAAGCCAGTCACTGAATATGTACACCAAAATGCATTACTGATCAGTGGTATAAATGTTTATAAACTTATTTATTAAACACATTGGCTGCAAACTAAGCCAGTCACTGAATATATAGAAAACAGGATTTCACACATAAAGGATTTGGGTCAAACGAGCTGCACAAGGATATGTTAAACAGGCTTTCAGTCAGGTAACTGTCACACCAAAGGGTGGAGAGTTCAGGTTATGCCAACTTGCATATGCTTGTATAACATCTCTTCAGACTGGACTTTGGATAGGGGATAGTATGGATAGTGTAATGATACTGCAAATGGAAGGGAGGAAGAATGGCCCTATGGAAAGATTTAGGTGATTTAGGAGGTAAAAACACTTGGGTCCAGACTTCACCTAACCCATGCTGGTGGCATTAATAAGTCCATGGTAAAAATGTACAAGAAAAACAGAAGAGTCAAATATCACAGGTTAAGTGCTCAATTTACAGACTGACACACTAGGGCTGTGATCAGACAGGCTGTTAGGTCCAATGTCGTCCCTTCTCCCAGCCGGATTTAATGTGTGTGTCCATTCAGTGACATCTGTCTTCCCTTCCCTTCCCTTCCCTTCCCTTCCATTAGTCAGCCTCCAATCCTCATCCCATGCTTCCTTGACACTGGAGAAAGTCCAGTATTTACAGCTCAAATTGTCCCAGCATGCATGCCATCTGATCACCCATTGCATGTTCAAGACATTTGGAGGTCTGTGGCTTCTGCTCCCTGGCCATTCCCCCCCTCCACTTAGTGATATGCACATAACTGCATATTCACCCATGGCATATTCACCCAGTTCTGCGTATGTGCAAAATAGAGGGGGGGTTTGTTTTGTTTTCTTAAAGAAGGGTGCCGTGTCTGGTCACTCCCTCTCCGGAACAAATAGCTCTGGAGAGATTAGAGGCACGGCCAGACCATGCCAAGCCTGCCATCTGATCGCAGTCTAACTTAGAGCTTTCAAGGATACAGTTATATGTAATTGGTCACTTGTCCCAGAATGCCACCATGTAAAGCAAACCAGATAGATCACAGAACACAGTGAAGCTAGTAGAGAAATCCACAAGCCTTACCATATATACACATAGGTTAAAGCTATAATCAGTGGCATTACAGACAGAGATGTTTCATTTGTTATATGAGGTCAGAAGGGCATATTTTTTCCCTATGGAAAATGTGCTGTTTGGTCCTTCTCCTTGCTGGATTTGTTTTGAGCATAATGCACAGCAACATTTCCAAACAAGAAAGAAATGTAATAATTGTGGCATAAATGTGTCCATTATAAAAACCAAGATGACAACATCATATTATAAAAGGCTGTCGGCTTCAGTAATGTCAGAGTCAGTAGATCTGCTTGTGAGAAGGGGCATGAATCAAGTCTTTTTAGCTTTTTATAACAATTGCCCAAGGGACCATTAGTAAACCACTTGACAGTCATTAGAAAATAATCACCAGTCAGCATGAATGAGAGAGCAAGAAACCCCTAATCAGTCTGGTTGGCTCAGCTTCTGACAGGGACCCAAGGGCAAGGTGAACTATGCAACCTCTGCAAGGCAAGACAATGGGCACAGGCTTGCCTGTCACCTACTTGTGCGGTGCCACCAATGGCCACATAAAGGCCATTTCACATGGATCTGACAGGTAACATTCCTAGACAAAGGCTTGCCTACTGCCTGCTCCCATGCCACTGCTGGCCAGGTGCAAGTGGGAATGGGCTTGAGAGCTAAGCTCCGGCCAGCAGCAGCAATGGATGGAGGCTCACCCATCACCTCCTCTCACACCACTGCTGACCAGGTACAAGCTGAGCAGCCACAGACCTAGCCAATGGCAGCATGGGAAGAGATGATGGATGAGCCTGCAGCAGCTGTAATGGCTGACCTGAACCAATTTGCCCTTCAGGACAGTGCTGCACTGGGATCCTTCCAACTATGTTAAAGGACCTCCCCTTTGCATCTTTTATCTTGGGAGCACGACACAAAGAAAACCACTTAAGTCAACCCTACTCTGTTTAGTGCCATAATTCTATTAGAAGTGCCGGACATTGTTAAGAGGATGTCACAGAATCTGTTAAAACTGTATAACAGCTAGTTATGCTGAGTCATACATGAAGTCTGATACTGTGAGTACAGAACGCGGAACTCCCCTTTCATATGACCTTATAATCTTTCAAGTTTTATAATAAGGGAGAGCAAACTGAACAAATTCAAGTGATGAAAAACAAAATCTAAAGAATTCCCTATGAATTTGTCAAGGCACAGGCACTCACTGATATCATCAATTGGTTGCTTTCACCATTAACACACCCTCAGGAAAACATGGCTGTTTGTCAACAGAGCAAAGGAATGATATTATTCAAAGGAAATAATTCAAGCCTCTACTTAAATGAAAGTAGAGGTCAGATGATCCACTGTGGATCTGCCCCACCCCTTAATGTTAGTAGTTTCCAAACCAACATGCACTTTTTCTTCGTTTCTGTTCTCTCATTATGGCCACTTCTTTCCCTTTTTCAAAGAGATTTGAATTAATCAGTAGTATATCAAGGGTGGGGGGTGCAGTCCATCCCAGTGCAGCTTGAAGACGGCTCTTGAAGGGGGCCCTCGAAGCCAGTGTCATGCTGCATCGAGCCAAGCACCTTTCCTTTTATTTTTAAAATGCAGTTCTGACTGCAGCCACTAGGGGCGCAGGGAAGTCTGAGCATACCAAAAAAGGCTAGGAATCGGCTAGACTTCCCTTTCTCCCAGACGAAGAGATTTGAATTAATCAGTAGTATACCAAGGGTGGGGGGTGCAGTCCATCCCGGTGCAGCTTGAGGACGACTCTTGAAGGGGGCCCTCAAAGCCAGTGTCATGCTGCATCCAGCCAAGCACCTTTCCTTTTATTTTTAAAATGCAGTTCTGACTGCAGCCACTAAAGGCGCAAGGAAGTCTGAGCATAGCAAAAAAGGCTAGGAATCGGCTAGACTTCCCTTTCTCCCAGACTGACTGCTTAACAGATCATACAACCAAGCCAGCGAGCTGATAGCTGCTACAGTAATTACCGACCTGCAGGTCATTTTCCTTCAACAGTCTAGCCTTTCTCTCTTCCTTTCTTTGCACCTATCTCAGCCAAATCTTGCAAAGTAGTAGTTAGCATGTTGCAGCAAGAAAAAAAACCTTTCCCTCTCTTAATTTATGTTTTTCTCAGTCATTTCTGTCTCCCCTTACCTATTTTTTTTCTGTGCCCCCTTCCTTTATTTTCACTTCTTGTTCTCAATACCTTCTCATCCCTATCCTGCTTGGTAACAGAATGTATTGAAGAGTAATATAGTAGCAAACCTTTGTTAATATTATGAACAGAAGGCACTGGGTTTGCTGAGCACTGCACAATGCACTGGTTCTGCTGGGCATCCAACTGCTCCCTCACTTGGACTGTGATTCTGTGCTTGATATCAGCTGACATTGCTACAATGGCACTGGGTTTACTGGACACTGGACACTGCACTGGTGCTGCTTGGCTTCCAACTCCCACCCCCCAGACTATGATCCTGTGCTTGACATCAGCTGGCATTGCCACAATGGCACTGGGTTACCTGGGCACTGTACATTGCACTGGTTCTGCTGGGTTTCCAGCCCCCCCCCCGCTTGGATTGTGATTCTGTGCTTGATATTAGTCCTGTTGAGCATGCATTGCCGAAGTGGCACTGGGCTTCCTGGGCTTTCAACCCGCTGCTTTCTTGGACTGTGATTCTGTGCTTGATGTCAGTCCTGTTGAGCTGGCATTGCCGCAATGGCACTGTGTTCTGCTAGGCATTCTGTGATTGCATTGGTACTGCTGGGTACTCTGTACATTTCACTTGTTCTGCTGAGCTTGCAAAAATGTCCCTCCTTCAGTTTCTATTGCAGAGATTCTCTGGTTTGATTTTAGTCCTCTGGAAACAATGTTCTCAATACCTTCTCATCCCTATCCTGCTTGGTAACAGAATGTATTGAAGAGTAATATAGTAGCAAACCTTTGTTAATATTATGAACAGAAGGCACTGGGTTTGCTGAGCACTGCACAATGCACTGGTTCTGCTGAGCATCCAACTGCTCCCTCACTTGGACTGTGATTCTGTGCTTGATATCAGCTGACATTGCTACAATGGCACTGGGTTTACTGGACACTGCACTGGTGCTGCTTGGCTTCCAACTCCCCCCCCCAGACTATGATCCTGTGCTTGACATCAGCTGGCATTGCCACAATGGCACTGGGTTACCTGGGCACTGTACATTGCACTGGTTCTGCTGGGTTTCCAGCCCCCCCCCCGCTTGGATTGTGATTCTGTGCTTGATATTAGTCCTGTTGAGCATGCATTGCCGAAGTGGCACTGGGCTTCCTGGGCTTTCAACCCGCTGCTTTCTTGGACTGTGATTCTGTGCTTGATGTCAGTCCTGTTGAGCTGGCATTGCCGCAATGGCACTGTGTTCTGCTAGGCATTCTGTGATTGCATTGGTACTGCTGGGTACTCTGTACATTTCACTTGTTCTGCTGGGCTTGCAAAAATGTCCCTCCTTCAGTTTCTATTGCAGAGATTCTCTGGTTTGATTTTAGTCCTCTGGAAACAATGGAGGAAGGGGGCACCTTCTTAGGGAGGTAGTGTGTTTCTTACCATCCAGTCTGGTGACGCTTGCAATCACTATTTTGTGATGCTTTGGCTAATATTAGTTAGTAAAAGTTAGTAAGGAGTCGCCATAAGTCAGTTGTGACTTCATGACAAAAAAAAAAGGAGGGGGGTGTTAAAAATTATCTGTTCTCGGTGCCAAATAGGCTGGGTATGCCACTGGAATTAATTTTCAGTTCTAGTTACTTGTAACCTTTCTTCTATTAATGGAAAAACAATATTTGATCCATAAGTACCAGAAACATTGACTAGGATTCATGATATCAGAATTGATCTATAATTGTGAAATCTTTAAATAAAAATTTGAAAATACTGTTGACATAATGAAGAGAAGTGACTTGTACTGCTTTTAAAGTTCCACATAACAGGAAAACCATTACTCACTCTCTGCTCTGCCAAGCTCCAATGCCAACTGCTGTCTAGCTTTAACCTCTTCATCCAGACGCTCTTGCAAATCCTCCTGACTTTTGAGCAATTCAGTGGCTTCTTGTTCCCGTTTAAAGGACTCTCGCATCAATTCTGTCTGAGTAACTCTGGCATGTTCAAGCTACAAGGTAAGTGAATTAAAATATTATGATTTTATGAAGTTACAAGTTCATTTTTCCAAGCCTCACACAGAAACTGTTAGTGTAGTGGGAATTTCTTTATTAGATGGATGCCTTTTCATTAACTGCCACATGCATCTCAATGAGAACTTTATAATATTTACACAATATAGCTAACAAGATAAGCAAATATCTGCAGACTATAGTACAATGAGTCACGTGATCACATCCGTGTCCAAATGCCGGAACTCCAAGACTTCCTCGTTCACATCAACTCATGACAGGCTCATTATTTCTATTAAACATATGCAACACTTTAAAGACATTCTAATATAATCTTTAGCACATAATTACTTGGATATTTTCTCTTTCCACACTTTTTTTGTGAAAGGTTCTAAGTACCATAAGAGAAAAACGGTGTGGCACACTGCATATCTCAAACGATAACCCCACCCCAAGAAAAATGTGAATGCTTTCTGCCATGCTAAAATAAAACAACACACAATATGCAAGATAAGTGACCTGTATCCCTCCACATGTTTCAAAAACTTCAGGGCACTTACATTTTTTTGAGAGAGGGTGTGTTTCAATTTACACTGATTATTCGCTTGTTCACTCTGCAGGCCCAACTTTGTCTCTTATGTTGACCCCTGGAAGTAAATTATCAAGGGGGCTCCCTCACTAGACTGCATTGAAAGGGGTATTGTTAGAAACCACTACCTTATAGAAACTTAAGTGATCTTAAGTCTTTGGAACTGCATGGTAGATAAAGGCTGATATTTGTGCGTGCATGTGTGTACAAGAAAAGTAAAACTGGTATGAAAGGTCAAAGAATAAAGAGACCTACAGAAACATTTTGTAGGATCTAAAGCTGTTTTATATAATGTAATATTATTTTATTGTAAACATGGTTATCCTGTTTTTCTACAAGCTCACAACCTCAAAAATTAAAACCAGTTCAGCACCACATGTAACAAATCATTACCAGATATTAAACTAAATACAAGCATAAAAACAGCCAGGGAGGGAACCCTCTGCAGTTCCTCCAGGTGGAAGCAGCCATGAAAAAGGCATGTGACTTCACAGAAGATATCTGCACCCAGGGACGGGCACAACTAAGGTGACCTAATTTGTACATGGGCTTTTTTTACATCCTGCCCTGTTCCTTTTGTTCCCTGCCCTGCGATTATTGTTCTGATTTATATATCCACTATTTAACTTGTATGAATTTTACCTGCTTACTTGACCAGAGTTTTATTTTAAATAAGAACAATAAAACGTTACATTTTTAGATATCTCAAAGGCCTTACAATCTTATACATAAATCTTCACTACTGCAATGGCCAGAAATCCTGCCCTTATACTAGTCTGACTGAGTCTCTGCTATGAGGAGGGGAAAAATCACTGGTCATAATTGATATAATCAAAATCAAGGAATAAACTTGAGAAAATAACATTCTTAGAGCTATGCTCTTAAGGTACACTAAAATATATCGGGATATAGCAGAAGTTATTCTGTTTTCTTATCTCAGTGAAACACTGATAGTTAAAAAAAGTTCAGCTCAACTGACTTGGACAGTATACAGCTGCTGACATTTCACGTGGTACTCAAATTACAAAATGACACAGCATATATTTGTTTAGCAGCAGGATCTAAAAAAGAATCCACACCCTTGTTTTTAGAACTAGTCGATGTCTACAATACATTCACATATTGTGTGTCTTAGATACTATCTTCTTCAGAGTATGAAGCTTTATTAAGTAAAACATTTTAATTTGACTAGCTACCATTTAATATAATGATGTGATATAGCTAGCTTTGATGTTACCCCATTGATGAGAGACTGAGCAAACCAACAGCAAATAGTGCACACGATGTAAGGAATCAGGTTTTCATGGACAAGTAAGTATTGTGCAGAAGAATCAGTACTGGCAGAGCGGGGACTAAAATTGTCCTATGCCAAATTACTCCAACCTAAACCAACTCAATCTGGAATACTTTAACACAGGATGGCACTGTAAAGTTCCTACATTGAACACCCTGGCCTGTCTGTATGGGGCTATCCAAAATCTGGAGCTCTAGAAGGATAACAACAGGCTGAATGCAGATGGCTGCACTCAATAAATAGTTATATCTTCTGCTGCCCCTAGGGAAGGAGGTCATCTGAAGAAAACACCAACACTGCACATGTATAAATAGCCAGAGGTTCACCCCCAAAAAACAAGCTGAAGATTTTCCTTCTCTTTTGATACACAGTGGTGTGTATCCAACCATCTGTGGACTCTCTCAGTTCCCCTCCTCCTGCAGCCCACTGAGCTACTCAAGTTTTGTTCCCAGAGCTCAGCAAACCCTTAGAAACAGCACAGATGCAAACTGGAGATCTACAGTGGGAGGGAAACATTGGAATTGGAAGCAACAATCTCCTCTTCTGCAAATGGAAGTGCTGTTCTGTTGAAGAAACTGCGTGTTGGCTACAGGCCACCAACTACGTTAACAGTGCAATCATAAGAATACTGTTCTGAGAGTAAGCCCCACTGAATAGCCTTGAATAGATCTGCTTAGGATTGCTCTCATCAACACTTAGGAGCATTATATATAATATGCTATTGCATACCGTCAGTTCACTTAGGACCATCAACACTTAGGAGCATTATATACAATATGCTATTGCATACCGTCAGTTCACTGAGGTGTATGATCAAGATAACTTTTAAAAATAACATTAGCCATTACTTCATCTATTTAAAATACAATGAATTAGCATTAGCAAGTTAGTATTGCTACAGCAGATAATTAAAAATCAGATGATAAAATCATATCAAATGAAAAGTACCGTTACCAGGGTAGTGAACAAGCAGAAGCATGAATTTTGAGTTTCTAATGGCTCTTACAGTAATAATATTAAGAGTATATGTAATGGTTAGATATTATTTTAATATGCTGCAGTTAAGGACCTCAAAACTGTACTTCAGTTTTAAATAGTAATTACTACCAGAGTAATGTATCTAAAATACATTATATCTATGTTGATTTATAACATTAAATTACTACAAATTCAGTTCTACTGTATAATATTGTCAATTTGTATTGAATGATCAATTATTTTATAAACAAAACTGCAGATTAAAAAGTTATTATATAATTTAGCATTTACCCTTTACTATTTATAGTATCTGTGCAAGATAAGAGATCCAAATTCAAGTTCTATTGTACTTACTGAATAAGGGGGTGCAGGCAAGGAAATCTTAGAAACAACTCTTAATCTATGTCCATTTTTCTTATGGCTAAAACGAAAAATTGTAGTATTTATAACTACAGAATTATTTTCATCCAACTGATCGGTGAAAGGAAAAGGATCTGGTAATGGCACACGAGATTCAACTTCGTAAGTATCTTCTTCTTGGACTCGTCTTGACTGTGCACCACTGAATAAATTTGATGCCCAATATGTTCTGTAGGAATCCATTCCAGAATAATGGGCTGTTACAGTCAGCTACGTTCCAAACAGATAAGGCTATCTGCCTTAGCTAGGATAGAATTAAATATTCTGAGCAACATGGCACACTATTTCACCAATTGTCTGTCTGCTGCAGAGAGCCAGAATGTATCAGTTCACAGTGAGTGTAGAAAATTCCCAAGTGAGCAGAGTTAAGGGAGAAAGAAGCATCACCATTTGCAGCTTCATAGAGCTGTTGTTTACCCTCAGAATCAAATCCCAAAAGGTATTTCAAACAAAACTGAATGGTAACACGAGGCAGGCATTCACTATAACTTCATTACTGTAGCAAGCAGTCAATCCGTCCCCAAAGTAATTTCCGGCAGCTGTGAACTTCTAAAAATCTCTTGGAGAGTAAAGCCCATCATGCATTCATCAAATGGCAAGTTATTTTGCCTTTATTCTCTCCTTTCAGTGGTGAGAAGAAGGGTTCAGAAGTTAGAGAAAACTCCATCGTGCTGAATAAAAGGCCGGCTCTCAATGCCTCTGTTGAGGAAGAGGTCAGGAGAGTAGGAGTGGCTTAATTTCTTTACTACAGGTACACAGCGCAGATGGAATTTGAATGTAACACACCCACAATAAACCTTGCCTGACAAGATTCAAAATCCATGTCAGAGCTCAGAAACACAGTACTCAGCAGAGATTAACACAGCAACTTCAGTACTGGTTTTCCCACCTCTTTGAAACACTATTTTAAAAGAAAACTCAAACTAACGACACTAAGGAATTATACAACACAGTAAAGAATTTCCCTCTGTTTAGCAAACCATTATGAGAGATCATTAAGAGCAAGGTGAGTGTTTCAGACTTTTAGTATTTACCATCTTCCCAGCAATGTTTTGGTTTCTATTAGGAACTGTATGCAAGTCAAAAACAGGCCAACTCAAGACCACTCCTAGATCCTTCTGGTACAGAACATACCTTGAAATAGCTTCCAAAGGGAGTGAGCCTAAACAGGTCTATTGGCTTGTTGCCAGGAAAGTGTTCTTAGGACTGCAGTGTGGGAATTAAAATGAAATTCTGCTGCAGATGACATAGTAAATAAGTCTTGTGGGCAAACCCCAAATTACAGTAGCAAATGACTAGAGATGATCCTGGACAAAGAAACAGCTGAAACAACTTCACCTCCAGCACTCTGACAGCTGAGCACCTTAGTAAAGGTCATTTCCTCAAGTCATGCTATCATGCAATCCTTATGTGCAGAGCGTTTCCTTTCCCAAAGTCCCTCATCAGCAAACCAAACGCCTCAAGCAGATGTATATGCCAACAGATCAGAGTTCAAATCCAGAGACCAAGAGATTAGTGACCTTCAAAAGGTGCCAAGAGCAAAGCTACAGCAGCTAACTAAGAAACAGCAAGGAATTTATGCCATATTTACCCTATTTGCAGTTAACCTGTTAATATTACTAGAGAATCTTTTCCAAATAAAATATAGAGTTTCAGAAGTCAGAACAGCACAAACGAGCAGTTATCTAAAGTGAACACATGGAGAGACAAACCTCCTACAACCCAAGAACATCTGGTTATTTCTCCCCATTAACATTTTAGAAAAAGACGGACATAAATATATTCACACAATTGGAAACTTTATAATTTGAGGACAAAAAGTTATTCCCGAAACAAAAGCCTTCATAACTGTTATATTTCTGCTTAGACAATATCAGTGGGTCTATTAGCTTCTGATGCAAATCTAAGCACAAATGGGAATACTGATGTTCATTCTCTCCCACCTCTCTGCTATGAATTCCCACTTCCTTGCATTAATCCCTGCGCTAATCATAGTTTGCTATTATATATGCACGGCTGCTAACAATATTTACTCTTGAATAGGTTCCTTCTTAACCAAATCTAAAAGCTAGTCTTAATTCTTAAGTTTAAAACCCGGTTATGATGAAAATTCTGGTTAAGCATGTTTATTGCCTGTGCACATATAACAGTTAAGGTTGATGGGGGATGAGATCAGAAGAGGAAATTACACTGGAGGGGATAAGTGGAGGGGATATATGGAGAGGAGTCTACAAAATTTCAGGGCATTCCCAATCTCTTAACCTTGGTCAAGAAAGTGGCAGCATTACATCTACACCAGGCTACAGGACTATGCTTAGAATGTCACTGAAAAGCTGGGAATGATTTTCAAAACATCTGCACAAAACAGTTCCTTGGGTCCTCTATCACACTGACCACTAAAAATATAAGAAATACTACCTGATTGGTAGTTTCATTGATTGCTTCCAGAAGTTTTTCAACTGCTGCCTGAAGTCGAAAGCTGATATTTAAAACTAGCTCTTGATTTTCGGAGTCCATTTCCACTCCAGAAAAGCCATGCTCTGTAAGATACTGGGAGACGACAAGGTTTTCATCAGTTACTTCTGACCATATGTTACTGACATCACCTTCCAGATTACTGCCATGATACGAAGAAAATGAGTTTTCTGCAAAAAGAAAAAGAAAGAAACAGTGATGTCTAGAATATCTTTTCAGTACTAAGAATGGTAAAAAATGTTTGTATACATTTACATATAAATAATGAATTGTGATTGAACAAACTGCACAAAACATACATATGGCTATTCTTACAACTTTAAAACAGGATACCAAAGCAACAACAACAAAAATATTTTGCACTAAAAGTTACACAAATAAGTTAGAGAAAATGTTAGTCACAAAGGCAAGCAAAGACAGGCAATAGAAAAGGAGATACTAACAGAAGAAAAATATTTTTGCAGCCTATGACAGTCTATTCCTATACCAGACAGAGCGCAGAAAACTAAATTTATTTGGCTGCAGTCATAGCTGCTGTCATATTTTGCAGGGATGTTTTCTGGCAAGCTCAGAAAGTATAAACTCAATGCACCAGTATTACTTTGAGCCAGTAATATTCTGATAATCCCTTTAAAAATTATTTTTCTACAAATCGATTTCAGCAGATGAGAAAGGCTTGCTAATTTTAAGAGTTCGGACAAAAATAGATATTCTGGCTCCATTGATACCCAGGGACTCAGGCTATAATCCCATGCAAACTTACTCATGAGTAAGAACGGGGTAGTAGTCAGGAAGTAGTAGTGTGAAAAAGACTGAGAGATGCAGGAAACCAAGATTTATAAAATGGATACTGTGTGGTTACTTCTAACTATGGATTGGCCTATGTGGAAACAATTATTGTCTCCATATAAGTCTCATGCATTTGATATTACCCTCCCAGTAATAATTACATGCATCAACCCGTTAGTTACTGTTAACAGTGATTTAAAAAACACTGCCATGCTGTTGTCTTTAGTCATCACTGCCCTTTATTAGTCCACATCTGCAACTTTTGTTTTAGAAGTAAAAACCACTCTTTTGGGGAGTATTTTTTGGTATTTCTCATATGTGTATGTGTGTGTGCACCTGGAAGTCATGGCGACCTCTGGTGACTGACCCCTACTGGGGCCTGGAAGATATTCAGAGAGGTGGCTGAATAAAGCCCCCCCCTCCTGCCTCTGGTATTTCAAGGAGGTCTCCCATCCAAGTACTTGCCAGAGCGGGACCCTGCTTAGTTTCTGAGATCTGATGAGACCGGGCTTGTCTGGGCTATCCAGGTCAGGACAAAATATAAACCAGTCTTAACAATGCAATCCTGTGCAGAATTACTCTACGTATTATTGCAATGTCAGTTAGCAACAGTTTATCTGAGGTTTTACATGCATTCAGCTTTAAGCAACACATGTTATGGGGAAAAATTAACAGTGGGGTCCTGGTACTTCCCTTTTGTTGAACTGGTCATTACCATGGGAGCTACAGCAAGAGCCACCAATTCAAGAATAGGTTCCTATGTATTTTTTTTTAAGTGCTGGCTTGAAGACTGGTGTACCACCTTTGCTAATATATATAACATCACTGAAATATTTTCCTTAATGTTAACTACTGTTTCATATCTCCTTTTAGGTTTTGGAAGGCTAACATAAATTTAATAAAACTCCATGAAAAAAATTAAATACAACAGTTGTGTGTGAATGAAATGAATAACTGGATGAACTTAATTTACATTTGCATGGCACCTTTCATCTACACAGGATTTCAAAGCGCTTTACATGCCCTGCAGAATCCGACTCAAACGCATTAAGATGCAGCTTCCACAGGGATTGCTGGCAATTATTGTGCAATGTTTTGAATGGATTTGGAAAAAAAGAAACATTTTAAAAGTTCCAAACCCCTGAAAAAAGACTTGCTACAGACATGACGATTCATCCTTTTACAATAATATAAAAATATGATTATTCAACACCCAGGAGGTAAAGGGCCTCTGAGTGTCGGTGTATTGCAGGAGCTTTAATATCCTCAGAGTAGAAAGGACCTTTGAGATGTACATCCAGGATACTGTTTGTCAATGCTATACCAACGCATTGGTTAAGACTGAGTTGAGGGAAACATACCCCCTACTGAGCCACCAACACCACTTACTGACACAACTGATGCTCTGTGAAGTTCACCCATCTTAAGTACTGATCAGGTAAGATACCCTGTTCAGCTTCTGACAAAATAAGAACTTGGAGCACAGTAAGCAGAGCTATAGAAAAGATACATTCAAATAAAAGGATTATTAGTTATGGTGTATTCTTTTGTCTCTCATGAAGTGAACTTTGGCTCAGAAAAGCTTATACCCTGGAAGATTTTGTTGCTCTCTAAGGTGCTACTGGACTCAAATTTTGTTACGTATTCTACATGCAAAGTCCAATGCAGTGCTGATTAGCAAGGCCCAATCCACACTTCACTGCATATGTGCAGCACTGCAAAGCAAGCAGCAGACATTCCCTTTGAGCTAGTAAACTTCAGCCGTGGTGACTGCTGTTGCACCCCGCACTCCCTCCCCCCAAATAGATCACACAGGGTTCAGGGCTTGCTGTTTCTGATTATAGGCTGTTGAAATCACTCCTTGTGGCTCAACTGTGCCCCAAAGGAACACAGCAGGAAACGGCATCTCCTAATCATCTAGCTGTTATGCTTATCATGGAGACATTGAATGGTATCTCCATTATGACCTCCATGATTTTTTAGATCTCCTATGTAAATATTTGAATTTATTAGCATTAAAAATTAATTATACTTCTTGGAAATAAAACCAAAACTCACATTATGCATTTCAGAGTCATTAATTGCACCCTATAATCTCGATCCTTAAAAGAAATTTTCTTTAGGTTGTCGGACTGGATATACTGGGCCTGAGGTGAACTAATTTAAAATATAGACCAATACACTCACAAAACTACATAAGTGCAAGAAAATTCAAACTTCTTAATGATTATGAGATTCTCATACACTGGATCAGCAAAATGTATGCTGACTTCAGCAGCTATATGTTTATTACCAGTCATTAAGTATGCCATTATAAAGTAAAATTCCTTCTATTTATGCCAGTTACTAAAGGCCTGGGTTATGATTTCAAGTATTTTGAGTGCATTTTAAAAATCTAAATTTGGCACTAGCTGTTCACTCACAATCCAACTTTGATTTCATGTGGCACTTGGACAACTCCTGTGATTAGCAGGGAAGTTATTTGTACTTCACACTGGGAAAGTAAGTTGATGGAGGCCTAACTCTTGGGATTAGCAAGTACTAAGCTCATATACTTTGCTCACCTCTGCGACAGACATCATACAATAGCATTAGCTTTACTCTGGTAAACCAGAGAGAAGACTTTTCTGATGTAGCTTACCACGGGCTATAAAACTACATTGAGATCTGGACACTGCCTTCATCTTTGACAAGTATACATAAGGAAAGACTAAACAGACCGATAGATCAAACACCTTGGTGATAGCAGAGGTAGCATTATCACGAAAGGCTGAGGCAGTGTAAGAAAACAGTTGAAAGTATGCGCCTCATAACACCTCCCATTGCGGTTTGAGCTGCAGCTGGCAGTTTATAACCACTGGAGAGATTTTGGAGTCTGTGTGTCCTGGATGCCATTTTAGACATTTCCTCACCAAATGTCAGCCTCTGCTTTCTAATGCTTGGTGCTCAGCTGAAGGCCAAAAATACATTTTGTTCTAATTTGAATATAACTGGTCCAATCTAAGCAATTTCTAGAGATCTATCCATTTTTTACAAACCTCCAAAGAAAAAAATTCCACATACTGACTTGCCTACTTGTGAACTCTAAGAAGTAAATAGTCAAGTCAATGTTCTGCCCCTAAACATTTCTCCTCTGCTCTAATCAAGCTGAGTACATTTTGCATTGTACCTTTGCATCTCAACTCCCTTCTAAGCAACACCCCTCTCATGTTCTAACTATGATAGTAGAACTCCCTTTCTATTCTTACTAGTATCTTACAAAGAGAGCTTTAACCCCTGAAAGCTTGTACCTTAAAAATCTTGTTGGTCTCTAAAGGGGACTGGACTAAAGTGGTCTTCTACTGAAGACCAGAATGGCCACTGTCCTGAAACTGTAAGTCAATCAGTGGAATATTTTCACTGAGAACAGATCTGCAACATTGAAGTTATGTCTGCTTTACTCTAGCTTAAACATATGCCTTTACCCTTAAATCAAAGGCAAAGGCAAAAATAACCATTACTGTTATAGGGTTACCAGGTCCTCCCTGGCCACCATCGGGGGATGGAGGAGTAGAGCTGCCAGATCCAGTTGGGAAACTAGAGATGTGGGGATTGAGCCTGGGGAGGACAAGGACCTCAGTGGGGTACAATGCCATAGAGTTCCCCCTTCAAACCATCCATTTTCTCCAGGGGAACTGATCGTTGTAGGCTTGAGATGATTCCAGGGGATACGCAGGTCCCACTTCAAGGCTGGCATCTGTATTCTGTTACCAGATCTTAGCTCTTAACATTCAACATATTAAAGCTGTGAAGCCCTCAGAGAGCTTCCTATATCTACTGCAGATTTCTCTTCCTGTGAAGTGGCCTTCCCATGTGATTTCTAGACAGTCCTGGTACAAACAAGACTCCGAACAGAAGTCCAGTGGTGCCTTAGCCTAACAACATTTATTCCAGCATGAGGCAGAGCTCACTTCCTCAGATACAATGGGAAGAAAAATTGTTTTCTTTCTTCCCATTTTACCTGAGAAACTGAGCTATGACTCGCAAAAGCTTATACTGGAATAAATGTTATCTTTAAGGTACAACCGGACCTCTGTTTTGTCTCGCTGATACAGCCATCTCTGATAGGATACCCCACATCCACCGACATTTATTTTTCAACCTGGTGATCATGCTAAGAGTCAAACATGGTTAAAAGCATTCCTTGAAAACGATTGTTTGAAATTTCATTTACAATACAAATCTTCATTGAGTCTGCTTCCCTTTCTGGAAATAATAATCTGCAGCAGATAAATTTCAAAAGAACTGTTCTTGTTTTCCCCGCCTCACTTTAGAATAAGTTACATATTTAATTTGTTTAAACATAGGAAACACAACACCAAACATAATAAAAGTTCTATTATTTGCCACTTGATTATCCAGGTCATTCAAGCTTCTCCCAATCAGCTATCATACCCCTGCATCTTTGGGTGGATGACCCCTCTCCTACTTCTCCAGCTAGCAAGTCCATTGGCGATGCTAGCCAATATCGATCTCAAGTGCCTCCTTGTCTCTCATCCTGCTCTGAACCAGCTCTTGGTTGGCTGGCCTGCTTTGTGCATAGGGTGGATCCATAGCTTGGGGGAAAGGGTCAGGGTCATGCCAACTGTAGAAGCTGTTGTTATGGTATTCTCAAGGGAGTGGCATTGGGTTGCTGCAGATTCCTCTTGGGAGGGGGAGCAATAAAGGAATATCTGGCACATTTGATTAACTGTTCCACATGAATGCTGAATAACGAAGTTTTTCCTGTAAACAAGTACTCCCCCCTCCTCATATTTCACCATGAACTGTAGCGAAAAATTGGTATAGAGTTCTTGTGATGCCAGTTCCAAAATAGCAATTTCCAAAGAAAATGATATAATAATTTTTTTCAGAATGTTTCCCACTCTCCTACCACCTTGACAATTCAGCATATTCCATTTTCTGTGACCAAGGTTGCAATTCCCTGTATTAACCCACTATGTGATAATCACTTAAAGCAAAGGTTTTTAAATTAATATATTTATAAGAAAAACAATGTTCATATTATGATTAAGAATTTATGCCTAAAAGTCAGACTTCAGTGGTCCAGTAAAATAAAGTCCCTATACAGTATGTATTATGCAACTACCAGAGTTGTTGCAGATATCTCTCTCTTTGTCCTTCCTTTAAGCATGGTTAAAAGTCTCAGGATCACCCGGATATTCATAGTCTTTTCACATTCACAAAATTAATTCTGTGCCTTCAACCTGTTGGCCTTAACTATGCTTAAGACTTATAATGGTATGAGCATTTACTTCAAAACAAGATCTGAAACAGGAACGTGAAGCCAGAGCCCAGGGAATGCAAAACCACATGTAAAGCTGACAAAGGAATGCCAAAAAAAATATACTTTAGCATGATGCACTTCCACTCTTCCACAGCAAAAAATGAAATCTGTATTATAATACAGATTAGAAGCCCTCATATTTGAAATCTAGACTTTCACCTTAAGTTTATGTTCCTTATATTCATGCCATTAAACTCTATACTCTATAAATAACCATGACAAGGTTCATCAGCGTTTATTTTTAAATACTGAAACAAGCCAGTACAAGTTAAGAAAAGGCAAGAGTAGTCTTGCATTTTATAGCATGCATTCTTATGCTCCAAAGAGCATAAGTGACTAAGTTCAAATTGAAGGAATCTCAGTCTTCACACCCAGGATTTTTAAATGCGAAGTGCTAACCACTCTACAATCCTCGGTGGCAAAGGCCATAGTGAATTAGCACGGAGGGAAAAAGTGAATTAGCATGGGAAAAGCCCCTTCATATTATAAACTATTTTCTTAAGTATTCAGTACATTCACATACAAAAGTGCTTCTAAACTAGGTTGTTTGTCAAGTACAGACAATATCCACTCACTCATTTGTTATTTAAAATCCAGGTTTATTTATTTTATTTCACTTATACCCCGCCCTCCCTGCAAGCGGGCTCAGGACGGCTTACATAGGCACAACTCTGCAATAAGGTTGAACTTTTCACAAGTCACTGCATTCCTGTGTTTTCCACACGAAGTGCCAGTTTGTGGCAATTTGTTCAGTTTCCAATGCAATTGCTGTGTAAGCCGGGGGGGGGGGGGGGGGGACAACAGATTCCCCTCATGTGGAGGAGTGGTTAGGTAAAGTAATTTAAGACAGCATATACTCTCTACTTTCTGCTTTACCTGACTGCCTCACCCACTTCATCCTATCTACTTGAGGAAACTGAACGCTTTGTCAGTTTTACCACTATATTTTTTTCTTTAAATGAAATGACCACTTTGGAACTGGTGTGAACACTTTTGGAAAAAGATATCCCCTCCCTGGAGTAGGAGTGGCAACAGTAGCATCACAGGTGGATGACTACCTGATCTTCTCTGCTGCCTTTCAGACCAGCAGCAGGATTCTGCCAACTCTTATGCTTGGCAATCTCACCTGGCAGACGTTAGCAAAGCAATGGCTGAATCAAAGGCAAAACATTTAGAGACTCTAGTTGTAGATCTTACATATTTCTTTTTCAATAGCTTCCATTTGAATTCAATGTTTTATTTTTTCCAGAGAGTGTAACAATATAACAATACATAACGATAAGCTTAACAACAAGAACAGAGTGCTATTACTATCTACAAGATAACTGTAGAATTAACATTGCATACAACAGGTCAGTACTGTCTGTCAGTCCTAATATCATTAGTTTATAACCTATTTCAAAAGTATAATAAGTTCTGGAGGTGCTTATTCTTTGGGATATTTCACCTTCTGCAAGATATTGAACCACTGGAAACCAAATTGCCTGAAATGTCTTAGCATTCCATTGTGTTTGTTGATAGGTCATTTTTCCATAGACGAAATGTTCCCATAACTTGTTTTGCCAACTGGATACGTTTGAGATGGTTTTTTCTTTCCAGTTCTGTGCAATGGTTATCCTAGCTATTGCTAAAAGGGTAGAAATTAACATTTTTAGTGTTTTCTTTTCACAGGTCTTCAGGAGTACATCCAGCAGGACCGTCTCAGGAATGGCAGGTAAGTCATGACTTGCGATTATTGTAATTTGTGCGAGGATTTGGGACCAGAAATGTTGAATGTGTGGGCAAGACCACCAACAGTGTAGAAAATCTATTTGGCCACAACTTTTCCAGCAATATTTCGAGAGGCTTGGAGTGATCTTATTTAAACGTGCAGGTGTGAGGTACCAGCGATTCAAAGTTTTTAAAGTGTTTAATACTAAAAATCTTGGAAGATAAACTGGGCGAAGACCAGATTCTGTCAAGTTTTCTAACTGAATTCTGTTCTGACAATCTTTCTGCCATTTTAGTTGTGAATTCAAAACAGGTTGCTTCAGGTTCTTATTGAGAATTTTATAAATTTTTGACCTTTAATATAACTTGTTCTGTTTTTGAGTAGTCGTTCAAAGTCTGTAAGGTGGAGGAGAGATATCTTGTTGGGGATCCTTTCCCATAGTAGATGTTGAACCTGGAGGTATCAGAACCAAGGAATTTTATCTCCATTTTTTTCTTCTAGCGCTGCTTTAGTAAGAGGAATACTTTTATCAGTGAGATCGATCAAACGGGTTATTCCAGCTGTTTTCCAACTTTGAAAGGCCTTTGCGTCTTTCACCGGAAGAAACCATTCTTGGTTGAGAAATGATGATAATATAGAGTTGTCGGGCAGTAGTAGCGGTAGTTGTCTGTCCCAGACCTCTAAAGCTGCAGCAAGGAAAGAGTTTAGTGCTATGTTTTCATGTCTGTCTTTGTGTTTTTGCCAAATGACATCAGTCAAAGGTGTTGAGTCGCACAGAGATTCTTCGATATGTTGCCATCAAGGTGGAGCGTCTGTTGAATAGCTTCCATTTGGTAATGTGCAATTCTAAACAGAGTTAAATCCAACTACATGCTTAAAAGGGCATAACTCTGTTTGGGATTGCACTGTTAGTAAAGTTATATAATGCTTTAGAACAGAGAATGCATAGCACTTCCCATGCCTGTGCGGGAAAGGCGGGTTATAAATAGAAAATAATAAATAAATAATAGGAGGGCTATCTCCCTAAAGACCCAGTAAAAGCAAGCATAAGGCAAGCAAAGTGTGATCTAACAGTTTAGTGAGGCAGATAAACAGCTGAATGGTCACTTCAGATGAAATATGTAGAGTAATAATTCTATATAGAAGGGGAGAAGGAACAAGCTTGCTGGCTTGTTATGCAGCTGCTTGAACGTAAGCACAACATGCATATATACAGGCTCCATCCCCATGATAGGGGGCCCTTATTTAAAAAATCAGCAATATCTCATACAGGGATGGCATGTGCACAGGTGCCAGACTCACATTCCAGCATTTGAATATGGGGAGGTGGTGGTATTAACTCCGACTTGTCACTCTGCTTGCATTGTAGTTGCCATTCCTGTATTATCTGAAGAAGGCTTTTACAGTGCAGTATTCCATCTCAGACAAGGAACATTTACAACAATCTCAGGGCATTATAATTCTGCAGAATCTCTAAAGGATACTACTTTCTAACAGCACCTAGTCTCCAGATATTTAGAATATTACAGACCACCAGAATGGTCTGGAGGAATTGATGCTGTTTCTAAAAACAACAGGTGTTTCTCTCTTCTAGAGTGTGTCTCACAGTGTTTTGGCTGCTTAAGACTCAGGGCCAATGTAATATTCCTGAACTCCTAATTGTGGTGAGGAGATTAGAAGTGGGCTGCAGGCTACAGCATGTCCTCCTCCCCATTCTACAAGCAAATTATTTCTAACCTTTCAGGTTTGGCTAATTATGTTGTAGTAGTATTGTGTCTGCATGGGTGTTAACCATAGTTAATACAAAACAAATTTCCTTCTAACTGAGGTAAGCAAACCCATTTCAAAACTCTGGTAGTGAATAAAGATCTGAAGTCCAACACTCACACACACAAAAGTGAGAAAGGCTAGACTAAACATAATTCTAAGAACTTTAGAAAGGATCATATGTGCTGGAAAGACAACCAAATGATATTCCCATTAACAACGTTGAGATGATTCAACATTTCATTTGTGAGATCTATGGTAAACAAACAACTGAGTTACCTCAAATACCTACTAATACAAGAAGTGTACACCAGTTAATCTGCTTGCTATGGAATCAAAGTAAAGAGCATCAATAACAACTTGTAATGGAACTATCACTAAATACAGCAGGATTGACTGATTTGTGCTTTCTTCAAAATTAGGAAATATCTGAGAGAGAGTACATCTATAGCCAGCATACCTCCTGCTTCATGTGAGAGAAACCACGCAAAAAACCTACACAAGAAGAATCAAATCTTACAGCTCTTCAATACATCTGCCCCTAGTGTGTTTAGAATAACAGCAGTACCTCTCTAATATTCATTTATATACTTTAACATACTTGCCACAAAAAATAATCCTGTTGCACATACCTGCTTCATATCCCACACGGACGCTTGTTTTTTTCAGGTCCTCTGTTTTTGCTTCCCATGAAAGACTTCTACAAGGCAACTGACATTTTGATGACCAGTCTAGCAGCCCCACAACATGGCAGCCAATTGTTTCTTCTACAGCGACAACGGTCTTCACAACTTCCAACAGAATCTTAAGGAGTCTGTTGTTAGCTTTCTGTAAGCCATGTCTGTTCACAGAAAAAGGAGAAGGAACTCAACTAAAACTTTTCATTCTTTATATTTCCCTTACAATACTTGCCTTACCTATGGACTAGATTTAACTTTAAAAAGATTCAATAGTTTATGTACAATTAATTTAATTATAACAAGCACATTTTCTAAATTCAGTATCCAGTAAAGAATAAGACACATAGGAATCACTGCTGTAGCATATGGAACATGATCTTCTACAGCCCCAACAGTAAAACAATTCTGTGTAGAGTTACTCCAGTTTAAGTCTATTGAAATAACTGGGCTTAGAGTGGAATTCTGCTACACAAAATTACTGTAAAAGTGTTAAAAAGAGAAAGACATAGCATCTTCCATTGTGAAGTCTTGCTTGATATCAATTGCTGGCAGAGGCACCTGGACATTTTTACCAACTTTTTTCAGGTACAACAGTTTTTTTCACTGCAGCCGCAGATGCTCAGTGTAGTGGAACTGCACTCCCATGAGGAGCTGCCCCTGCATCAAGGATAATGCTCTCTGCTTCTGTGAGAGCTTATGCAAAGAAAAGAAGTTGCATTTATTTGTAGGCGAAGCTCAGTGAACATGGCCTATCCCTAGCTAGTAACACCTCACGGATAATGAAACATGAAAACCCAAGAGATTTCCCTCTGCAGTCAAACCAGATTCTCCTAATTTTTTTAATAAGCAGCAGAGCTGATGTGCTCCCCATGAGGGCTGGCTGCTGGCAAACTTACAGAATGACTTCAACATATTACTCTCTCTGAAAAAGATTTAACAACCATAAAGTGGTAGTTTTCTATTGAAGATTTTAAAACTAAGAAGACTACTTTAATTAGTGAGAGGGATCAGTGGTGGCATTTCTAATATATCTCTAATATATTTAAAAGGTTAATATAGAGAAATGTTTACTGTGCTTCCCCATCATATGCATATCTATTGAGAAATCTCAGAGTTCAATGGGATTTATTTCCAAATAAATATACATAGGACTGCAGCCATGCATGTTTACTTAGAAGTTCCACTGTAGTCAACAGGGTCTACTCCCACGTAAGTTTGCAATGCAGTCCTTTGCAGAACTTTTCCAGTCTAAACTGGAGTAGTTCTGCACTGGATTGTACTCACTTTTAAGGTGACTAAGAATTATCCTGATGTCAGATCTGCATTTTGCATTTTTGGGGAAATGCTGATATTAAAGACAAAATAATCTAGACACACATTTAAATATTGTTATTTAGGTTTGATATGTTACTAACTAAATTATATGCTTTATGCATTTAAAATACATTTAAAAACTCATATTAAGACTTACTTCTACGTGAATTATAAAGAAACCCTAGTTTAGTTACAACAGCACTTCCCCATCAGCACTGCTGATGATCCATTATGGAACATCATATAGTCTCCACCAAGTGGACAGAAGAAAGAACAGATAAATTTAAAAACTGCACAGAAGTTTGGGAGACCACAGAAAATGAAGATATACACCTTAGATAATTCAGTTTTTAAATGAGAGCTTGCCTAAGAAAATAATGTGATGGAGATAGGGATGCCGGCCTCCAGGTGGGGCCTGGGGATGACATGGAATTACAGCTCAACTCCAGACTACAGAGATCAGTTCCACTGGAGGAAATGGATGCTTTGGAGAGTGGACTCTGTGTCATTGTACCCTACTGAGATCCCTGTCCTCTCTAGGCTACAACTTAATATCCAGGAGTTTTCCAACCTGGATCTGGAAGCCCTACCCTCCCCCACCTGCAGGTGGCTGGGGGGATCTGGCAACCCTAGATGGAAGCTTTATGGTACAACAAGTTTTGTTGGATATAAAGGGAGCAGCAAAATGCAAGAAAAAATACAGAATTTTCTGTACTCTCCCATGTCATAGTGGCTAGCCGTAAAATGGGAAACAGTTCACCATGATGGACAGTCATATTATAAAAGAGTTAGAAATAAAGAATAATATTATGGAACTAAATTTCGTACACATGGACGAATCAGAGTTTTACTATTTACTACACTGCTACAGATATGGCACAAGCCATAAACTATCAAGTGATAACATAATTATAAATGTAATTAGTTTCATTAAATCCCTAGAGTAACCAATCCAAAAATCTACAGGCCTATTCGAGTCAAATAAGAGTTCAAGCATCAAAATTAGTCACACTGACTGCTGTTTCTCCTCTGTCAAGAAGCTGTGTTGTCATATTAGATGAGGCCCCCTTTGTAGCATACAAAGTATTACCAGGCTGAAATCAAACGTATCTCAGCCTTCTCGATACAAGCTCAGTATACCTTTCTTTAGAAAAGATGTCTGAAGAAGCTTCATTGTGGTTCCCTCCTCCATCTTCACCTTCCAAAACGCACTCTTTGGATTCAGTTTCATTTATATTTTCCCTCTGGATAAGTTTTTGCAGTGGCAGAGAAGACAAAACAGACAAAAATCCTGTCATATTGGAGTCACCTGTTCTGATATATCGTCATGTTACAGAAAGAAAACCTAATTTGCCAGCTTCATATATTTGAAATAATAATTAACCATGCTGTTATCAAAGAAAACCTTACACTGCAGATTGAAACAGTTTAGTCATAGCCTATGAGAATCATTTGTTGTGCTAAGTAAACAGCTTCTTACTTCCTTGCTGGACGTTACTACAGCAATATTAAAATTAGAGTTCACCTTCAATATAATGCCAGCTGCTCAAGCTCCACCTTTCTATTTAATCAACCCCCATTTCAGTAAACCTGACACCCAGTAGGAAAATGTCCTGTGCTGAAAACAGTAACAGGAAAAAGCTGTAGTTGGATCCACCAGCTTCTAAAGGAAGTTAAAGTCTTTTACTACCTGTGTTTGAGTACTGCAAGTTTTTAGCTCAGAAGATAGCATCTCTCTCTCAGGTGTTAACTGCTTCTTCAGTAATTCTAGTTCCTCTATAAGCATCTGTTCTCTTTCTGTGATGATGTGGTCACTATCCAGTGCTATGTTCTAAAACAAGGATATTTCACAATATTAGAAACAAGACAAGGAATCAGCATGTCTCTGATCATTATAAAGATCACTGTTTTTTTCTTATTACGGTTAGAACTATGGTGTTCAAAATAAATCCCAGACAAACACAATCAGATCAATGAGCAGTTCTTAAACTTTAGCAACTTAGGGACATCCATTTATCGATTTAATTTTTTCCCCAGACCCCCAAGCTCGTCCCTTTTCACACACTGGCACCTGCTATATGTTAGAGAGCCATTCTCAAAGTTCACAACATGCTGGACATGCCCCATAACCAAGTGCCTATGTGGTCACTATCCAGTGCTATGTTCTAAAACAAGGATATTTCACAATATTAGAAACAAGACAAGGAATCAGCATGTCTCTGACCATTATAAAGATCACTGTTTTTTTCTTATTACGGTTAGAACTATGGTGTTCAAAATAAATCCCAGACAAACACAATCAGATCAATGAGCAGTTCTTAAACTTTAGCAACTTAGGGACATCCATATATTGATTTAATTTTTTTCCCAGACCCCCAAGCTCATCCCTTTTCACACACTGGCACCTGCTATGTGCTAGAAAGCTACTCTCAAAGTTCACAACGTGCTGGACATGCCCCATAACCAAGTGCCTTCAAACAACAAAGAGAGAACCACATCATCTACAGTTTAGAAGCAAGTTTAAGTAAAATGTTTTTATTGCCTGTGCACAGCAGCAAGGTCAGGTCTCAGAGGGGGGGCTGAGTCTATACAGCTACAACTCAAAAGGCCCCAAACCAAATTCTAATTAATCCTACCCCTTAACAGGGATTTAGCATGGGAGACAGCAGGAAACTTCCTTAGTCAGAGGCCAACAGAACAGGAATGTGAAGAAGCTTGGAAAAATTTTCAGAGCGGCTCATGGAAAAAGATCAGCATCACACAATACCTAAAGTTCCAGTATTCAGTTGAAAACTGCCATTATTATTAAACTATTAATATTTATACATGTAGAGTGGCATCTTTCTTTCTCCATGGTGAGTGAAATCCTTTGCATTAGAAAATAATGTGAAAATCAACTCAATTTTAAACTTGAGCTATGATGGCTGAATCAGGACTCCACCTCCTTGGTGCCCCTCAGCCCATTCACGTTTCTCAGGCTGAGCTATTGGATCCCGTCGACTAATCAGCACATTTCTGTCTAGTGCTCTGAAATGATCCAGAAGGTAAGTGCCTGTAGATGGCAGTGGCTCTACAAGCTTCAGCCTTTCTGCCCCTTCCCTGGAGTGGCAAAGACCTGCCAACTTTCCAAGAAAACTGAGAGGCTTTTGTGTAGCCTAATGGGTGTGAAACAGGCTTCTTCATGGTCACTGCAAAGGGCCTGCAGACTCCCTGCAGTTACCTTGGGGGTTTCCAGACCCCAGTTTGAACAACAGTGAGTTACACAACTTTAAACACATACGAAGAGTAATTATGCCACTTCTTCAATAACTATGTTTATCATAAGACAATGACATCTCCTTTGAGACTGATTTCCATCTTTCTTTATATGATGGGAAGGTATAAAATGATTTAAACACAGCCAAACTGTAATCTCTTTTTATCCTAATATTAAAGGAAAGTTTTGAACTGCCCTCACAATAACTTGAGGCCTTTATGAAAGGAAATGGTTCTAACAAATACGTCAAGGCTTAGCTTTGGGTTTTGTTTTGTTGGTATGTGATATAAGGCATACAGATAGCTACTCAACCAGCTCTTTGTGCCTCAGGCCCACATTACCTCTGCTAACTGTGCTTTAAGTCTATCAAGCTCTGCTTGGAGGAGTTCTTGATTTTCTTTCTGCCATTCCATTTGCTGCATGTGACCCTGCTTCAACATTTCTGTTGCCTGCTGATGTTCTTGATACTGTCGGACAAGTTCTTGACGCATATCTTCCAAGCGCTCTTCATACAATAATACCTGCTTAGAAGATACTGTGCTGGAGATGGAATCTTCACTGGTAATCTGTAAATTATATTAACAGTAGTAACATTTGACCTTGCGTTAAGTAGGCTTAAGTCATGTAATTGTATGAACTGGCGCCTACAACCTTACCAAATAGTAATTCTTAAGCAGTAGCTCCAACACTTTCCCTTCGCTATTTGTAATTTCTTCCCTTAGCTGCCTTTACCCAGTTAGGAGTTTCAAGACACATTTGCCAATGGGGGGGGGGAGTGTGCACCTGTAATTCAATAGATGGGAAATGTAAACACCCCTTCCCCTACAAATGCCCCTTGCCCATGCCCATCACCTTCCACAGTAACAGCAAATATAGGGTTGGATCCTATGACTCTCTTCTCCCTTGAAAGAAGGCTAAATGTAAGGGGGGGTAATATATTCCTGGAGTGGTGCAAGTTTTTAATTTGAAAGTGGTTCCCCTCATCCTATATGGCTCAGCTATTTGGATTAAAGCTATCTCCAATAACATCTATCAACCCTTAGCCCAATTTTTAAGGAAAATACTGACTATTCCCTGAGGTGTGTTAAACTTTGCATTGTGGGCAGAATTTGGACAGATATCCCTGGAAGCCACAGCATGCCTTTATGCCATCAAACTGAGATTAAAACAGTTTTGGGCCAGGATGGTTTGTTAGCCACTCTAAATCAAGACACCCACAAATCGACTTGAAGGAGAGCCCCGGATGAGAAACTGATGACAGTTGGAATGTTGATTAATGATGTTTGAGATGGGCAAATCCAAATAATTTTCTCTGATCAAAAATCATGTCCTAGAAATCGATTATAGTAGTCTAATCCAGAGAACCTGCAGAGCTTGCTCAATCCTATCTTTTGGTCTTTCTTTCCCAGTTGCACAGTCGAGTCTAACTCTTCACGACCCCATGGACCACATCATGCCAGGCCATCCTGTCTTCCGTCATGCTCCGGAGTTTGCTTAATTTCATGTTCGTTGCATCGATAACACTGTCTAACCATCTCATCCTTTGCCGTCCCCGTCTTCTTTGACCTTCAACCTTTCCCAGCATCAGGGTCTTCTCCAGTGAGTGCTCCCTTCTCATTTGGTACTTTGGGTTTGGCTACTTTGGCCAAGATCTGTATCCCCATATATGTATTATGTTACCTTCTCATATCACTGTAGAGTTTTTTTGTTTGCAAGATTGAATATTATAACTACAATGGTTTTACAGAGGAGATTTTTGAATAGGCTCTATTCTGATAGAATCTGCCCTTGTGGCCTTAATAGGGTAGATAGCCTTCCATGCCCTGCTTGAATGCAGGTTCTTTGAGAACATAAGGGATCACTAAATCCTTTAATCAACCAGCCTACATTATGGAAACCCTGGTTCTTTTGCTCAGTGATAAGGATCCTAAGTTTACTCTAGCAACTGCAAAATTTTTCTCAGTCCTTTTGGCCCTTACATTAAAAAAAAAAGAAGAAGAAAAGAAAAGAAGAGACAAAAAGAAAAAAGTATATTCTGATGCTCAAGATCTGTGAATCAATGAACTTCTAAGGGTATAAAAGGAAAAGGAAAGGAAAAGGAGGGCTAAATGGAAGTACTTCCTCCACTGAAGAATGACTGCCTTGATGGAGAAAAAAAGACCTTCTTTCTTCAATCAATCAATCAATCAATCAATCAATCAAAAAGCCATGGTGGAATCTATGGAAACATTTATACACTTGGATTTCTGAAGATTTCAAATTTTACAATTGTGGGATAGTCACTGAGAGGGCCTATATAAATGAAGGCTTTTACTGACTTGGAAAATAATGTGGGAAAGCCACATTCAGTCTGTTATTACAATTATATACACAGCATCTACAAACTCTTTTAGAGGCTAATCACAGAGTTTGCAAAAAAGATACAAGCAAAAGCACAGTCTTTTAAGCGGAAAAATAGTACTTTGCACTAACCCTAAATTATCTAACGCAACAATCCCAAAAGCACATAATGTGCTCCCAGTGATCAGCCTTTGTCAAACAGTGGGCCACCACATCCTACACTACTGACAGCTTTCAGAGAAACAATAACAGTACATTTAAGCTATGTATACATAATGTATATTTACAGGTAGTGCTTCCTTCCTATTAAGCTGGAAACATCAGACTGGAAATTCTTAAGTTTTAAAAATATTATTCAATAATAAGCATGTGTAAATACAGAATTTATTTAATGAAGCTCTGTTCCCTTGTGCCTTATTCTGAATGAGTGTTTGAACCATGAAAGCCAATTACCACCCTCAACAACTACAAGTTTTTGTTCCAGTTGTCAAATATTATTACCCACAAAACAGAATGTGCGATTGGCTAATTATGCAGGAAATTTTAAATAAAGAATAGCTTAATCAAGTCAGTACTTTTCAAAATATCAAAAGACTGAAGATGACAGGCTGATGGCACTTACCAGAGATGTATTTTGCATAAGCTCTTTCACACTTGAAGAGGAGTCTGCTGGGGACATCGAATCAAGTTCATGTTGTCCAGGCACCAGAGCAGATTTAACATCTGGCTGAAACTGTCTGTCAGTGGATGCTGTTTCACTGTACTCTTCACTGATCTCCATGCTAAGTGATTTAGTTGCTTCATACTTGGTGCCTATTCTCTCATCTCTACAGCTGTCTAATTCTTCAGGGCACTCCTTTCCACTTCTCAAATTATTTCCCATCAACATGTCATCTCCCTTTAGATTAGCAATTCTTTCAAGTTCATTTTTCTGGGCAAACTGTACACTCATGGTTACAACAACCTAAATGAATAGAGACAGAAAGGAATTTTCTTACCCTTCGATTTCCTCATTGACACATGAATGTTACTGTTGAAGTATGTTCCTAGTCTACATTCAGCTACTCAACAAAAGACAATATTTTATTCTTAACAATTTTTTTTGCATAACCCAATGCAGCAAGGACCAAGCACTCTATAAAATGAATTGCTCTGCAGCAATCAGTAAAGGAACAAAATGAAGCCATGCACAAATAGAGAACTTCCTACACACTTGGACTGGAACACATAAAGACAGTGACTTCCATCTTCAGCTTGGAGTCAACCTTCCCATCCCCCTAATGGGCATAGGAATATTTGGGATGTGTAGCCCTCCAAACATGGCAGCCTGAGGAAAGAGTTTAGGAACAAGCCTCAGCTCCACCTGGGAAATGCTGGACTTGTGGCTTGCTTCCCTTCAGCCTACAAACTAATGGGAGAAGGGAAATGGCTTGGGGGGGGGGCAGACAGGACTGCACAACTGATTGTACATAACCCCAGTTTCTGCACCCCTACACCCACAGTCCTTTAAGCTGTTACAGAGTTACCGCCTTTGCAGTTTAAATGAGGACCTGAGGAATCAGTGTGGTATGGTTGTTAGGAGTGGGGAGACCCAGGACCAAACCCCTGCTGGCCATGGAAGGTACTGAGTGACCTTAAGCCAGTCTCTTTCTCTCACCCTAATGCCTCTCACAGGGTGTTGTGAAGATAAAATGGAGGAGAGGAGAGCCTCCTGAGCTCCCTGAAGGAAGAGCAGGATAAAAATGAACTAAACAAGTGAACTAAAAAGACACAGATGAGATTAATAATAAAAAACTGAATAAGGTAGATCCTCTAACAGCTTAAGCCTTAAAGGCTCTCATGGGAAAGGGTGTGTGGCATCAGAGAGTGTGTACTGCACATATCTTGACCCCAGTTTCAATAGTAAGTCTTCCGTGCAACGTGGGGAAGGAAGGAGGAATACTCTTCCTCTGAGAAGTGTACTGTAGTGTTCAGATTCATGTAGGTAAAGAGCTTAGCACATTTGTACTAGAAATGAACACATAAAGCTGCCTTATTCTGAATCAGACCACTGGTTCCTCAAGGTCAGTATTGTTGACTCAGACTGGGGAGCAGCTGTCTAGGATCTCAGGCAGAGGTCTTTCACATCACCTACTACCTGGTCCTCTCAACTGGAGATGCCAGGGATTGACCCTGTGGTCTCCTGAATGCAAAACAGATGCTCTACCTCAGAGCCATAGGCCCTTCCCTCAAATGGAGAACAGGAAATGTCCTCCTCTTTTCTCCTATCCCCCCGCTACTCTTCCCTCCTCTTAGTCTCCCATTAGTCTGTCAGGCTCAGATCTAAGATTTGACCTTCAAATTATGAAAGCAAACCAACTCCTTTTTCTTCTGACTCGTCAGCACTCCCATCCCTATGTGCGGTTGCCTCTGGACTTGTTAATTCAAAAATCATGTCAAACAAAAGTTAGACCATAAATCCCCTTTAAAACATGGTTTCTAATCCTAGTTTGTCAGTCAATAGCAAGTCACGGTTTGACAATTCAGATATCACCTCAAATCACAGTTACACTTCCTTAACCACAGACTGGCAAGATACTTGAACTGAACTTTAATTATTGCCCTATTAAATCTGTACCTTAGCTATTTCTTCTAATAATTTTTCTTGGTACTGCTTTTCCAGGAATTCAATCATGCCAACTTCATTCGAGAGCTACAAGAAAAGGAACAGAAGAATCATTTTAAGTGTGTGTGCAAGTTTATGCATTTAAAGCCATGCCTGTAGTACGGCCAAGGGAAAAGATATGAGAGCTGTAATTGTTATTAATGTTACATTCATACTACACTGAGTTTTTGAATTAACATAGTAGTAATTCAGTGCTCCAGTTTTTATACACAAGAGCCTACTTTATCCTGCACTATACAGAGACGCTTACAATACACTCATGCCACTTGTTTGCTTTTAAAGTGCTACAGGACTGTTTTTGCTGCAAAGAAGTAGTATCCTTTTGGAATTTATGCTGGCTCTCTCATAAACAAAAATAAAAGTTGTTATTTGGCACTGCAAGCTGTAACAAACCTTTATGGCCCAGAATAAAACAACTTCTTTTTCACAGGAGGGGAGAGAGGAATCCCAATTTGCTTCAATTAAAAGTTTATGACTTCGACATTTCTTGATTAAACTTTTGTACACATTTGAACTTGGTTTTTATTTATTTATTTAATTAGATTTATACCTCGCCCTCCCCGCAGAGGCAGGCTCAGGGCAGCTTACAGTAAAAATTTAAAAACAAATTAAAACCATAAAACCGTTCTAAGGTGCTATATAAAATATTACATGTATGGTGATGAAACATAGTTTTTAGATATTATACATAACAGGTTTTTTAAAATTACATTAAATGACCTGCACCCTACCACTTTGCCCAGGTAAGGATGGGGCCTTCTCTCAGTGGAAGAGACCTTTCCTTGGAGAAAGGCTCCTTCTGCTGGAGGAAGGAAGGATCCATACTTAGCTGAGCACAGTGGTAGGATACAACCCAACAAATTTTATTTGGCATGAACTAACTCACATTCTTTTTACTTACATGTAGAACTTTTACTGCCAAAGTCTGCTACTATGGCAGAAACACTAAAAAAGTAATGCTGCAAAAAGTAATAATCCAGAACACAGTACCTCTGTTGATTTCTCTGCGATTTCTTGGAGACCACTTTCAGCATGCTTCCCCTTTTGTAGCATTTCATTTGCCTGAGATTTCTTGCAAATACTAAGAAGGAAATTTAAATTAGAAGCATAATCAGATAAATGCTTGATAACATCTCTTCTAATAAATTATTATCTTGTTCCATCTTTTTTAAAACCTCAAATAGGTACTGTGAGATGCTTGTTTTCAAGCACATCTCTGGCTACCCCAACTTAGCACAAAGAATGAATGCTCAAAGAATCCAGAGAAAGGATCATCAAAAAACAAATTCACTTTTAGAAGAGATACAGACTGGAACATACCAATACCGGTATGTTATAAAATGTCATCTAATTACCCTCATTTAGTATTTACTTTGACTCTCTTTGAGGATGGAGTATGGATTTTTACATTTCTAATGAATTTTTAAATTATTCATCTGCAATTATAATGTCTTGATATTTACTATTATCATATGAGTGCAATGCAACTGAACATTGCATATTATTTACATATTCTTTGTGAGAATCGCCTGCTGAAGTGATAATGGCTCAAAATGCATTTTGATCTACATAATGGAATAATCAGCCTTCTGGACCTGTCAAATCCTTGTTTCTTCCTCAAGCTTGTACATATGTTTTCCCTTTTTCCTATAGTAACAACTGCATGGGGAATCTCTGTGATGCCAAGGCATTGTGTGGAGTTATTCTGATAAAAGGGTTTTCTTATGCATTTTCAGTAACTTTCTGAAAGTATTAACACTTCTTCAACATAATAAATTATTTCCCATGACTCATCCCAATAGGCAATACAGGCCTCTGGCCTGGGGCCAGAGCATAATTCAAGGGCTTCAAGTGAACTGGGAAAATCTGTTGAGATATGGAACAATCTTTCCCCTTTCACAAATGCTTCACACAGTATGGCCTGAAACTGAGTTTGGGGGACAGAGGAAGACAGCAACTGTTGTCTGCTCATTTCCCCCCATACTATACAAGTGAACAAAGCAAAACTTCCCTTACTCCATTCTCTTGTATGGAACAAGGTGACAACTGGGAAAACTCATGAAGAACATTCTCTGCCCCTCCTCCTAACAGACACCAACATTGTGAAGGAAAAAGCTAATTTTTACTTGAACACCAAAATCTCTTGAGCTGGCCCTGACTGCAGCCTTCATTATGGGCTAGGGTTGCCAAGTGTATTCTTCGCCAGGAGCGGGGGGCTCCCGGCCGGCGTCTGGTGTGTGTGTGCGCATGCAAAGTGCGCATGCACCGCACGCACGTCACCCGGAAGTGACGGGAGGACACCAGGCACGCTGGGGGCGGGGCCATGGCCATACAAGGGAAAACCATAGTTTTCCCTTGTATGTCTCTTGTATGGAACAAGGTGACAACTGGGAAAACTCATGAAGAACATTCTCTGCCCCTCCTCCTAACAGACACCAACATTGTGAAGGAAAAAGCTAATTTTTACTTGAACACCAAAATCTCTTGAGCTGGCCCTGACTGCAGCCTTCATTATGGACAGAAATAGGAAGAGAGAAACCAAAAGTACCTGAAACATTCAGAGGGGACTCTAGCATCTTGCAGTTTACTCTGCATGTGAGCTATCTCTGTAGTACATCTTTCCTCAGTTTCTTTCAACTGCTGATGGTAATAGGATCGGAGGTGTTCAACTTCTTGAGCATGTTGTTCTTCAAGCTGAGATTTAAACTTCTCCATATCTTCCCAGTGAGATTGGCTAACTTTGAAATCTATATGTGGACAAATAATAGCACTAATACAATTGTTTTTTAAAAGATAAAAGGGTAAAAAGCAATAATATCAGTGTACTGTGATCCTTAATAGAAATTATTTATTCCATTGAAGGATCCTTCCCTTCTAACATCTCACAAAACACTCTCTTGTTGTTAATAGTAGCATAGGCAGCCACAGGAGTACCTCTAGGGATTGTGAATCACATGTCCAGCTCTGAATTGCATCAAGTTTTCATGGCATACACACACAATCGCAAGCACTGGAACAGCAACAGTGAGCACTGCCCAGATCAAGATGGTTAGTACTACCAGAAGTTACAACAAGTATGACTTATTTATGGACAGGAAGGCATTGAAATCTGTCCCAGATCAGCGCAACCACTTTTTGCTCCCATCCCTCCAAAGAGCTGATCAGTGGTCAGAGTTACTTTAACCACCATCATGAACGGCCCAGAGAAGTACCCATCTGGGCCGCTATCTTCAAATAGTGAAGAACACAACAATGAAAGAAATGGAAAACACAAATATGGTGTAAAGAAGTCTCACTGCTGTTATTTCTACAACTACAGCCAATACTAAAATTGGGGGGGGGGGAGACAGCAAAACAAGGTCACCTACAGAGTGTGCCCAGGTATACAGAAAATATATATTTTCACATTAATTTTTAAAATGTCACCTGATGTTTCAGGAGGAATAGAATTTTGGAGGGCAGCTCGGTATCAGTTAAAGTGGGGGAGAATGGGAGGAGAGAGAAGTCAGCCTACTCAAAACTCAATAGAGTTCTTGGAAGGGGAGATTTGGGAATTTCAAACTTGTGCCTCCAGCAGCTCCCAGCTTTGCCCTCTGTCTAAAAGTAAAGGGGCTGCCCCCCATTAGGACCATGCAAACAGAAGATCAGACCACCCACAGACAAGATAAAATTTCCACATACTTGGCTGACTTCTTAAAATTAACCAAAAGAAACACCACCAAAAACCATCCTGATTACAACTGCATAAGCCCAGAAGCATGGACTGTTGAGAGGAGCTGAGTATCAGTTAAAAGGTAAAAGGATGAAGAAAGTAACCTCCTCAGACCTCTTAGAATTTAAGTCAGAGAATCCTGAAAAGGAGATTTTCAAATCATCCCATCCACCCCATCTTGATACAAGTCCAGTAGCACCTTAGAGACCAACAAGATTTTCAAAGTATGAGCTTCTGAAAGTCAAAGCTCCCGTCATCAGATACCAGCTTGTTTACTTACATTACACAGATTTGTTAACAATATGTACATAACTTTACCAACAAGATCCTGAGACGGCATATGCAAATATCCAAGATTTTGCTGGACATTGCCAATTTCTCTTTCATCATGGTCTGCATGTGACAGATTTAATTCCTCAACCTAGGGAAATGGAGCCAAAAAACAATCAATATGAATTTTATCTTTTCTGAAATTGAGAAGTGTTTTTAAAAAACTTTCATTCTGCAGCATTATTTGTGAATCTCCTGTATATATAAAAGCCGAATGGTGGTGGCACTTCTCTAGAACATTCCACACGCTCCGGAATTGGTTGGCGCCCTGGTGTGTCACTCAGAATCTGTCCCTATCCACTGGCTGCATTGCTTGAGTCTCGCCTCCAACATTCTAAACAGTTCGCTGTTCCTCTCCCCCCATAGCCAGTAAGAACACAGAGGTTATTTGCATATGCAGCCTCATTGGCCTTTGCCTCAGAACACAGAGGTCGTTTGCATATGTGACTTGACTGGCTTTTGCCACTAACATTCTAAACAGTTTGCTGTCCTGAGGTAAAATGTGTCCAATCATCAGGTGAGGGCTGGAGATCACTCAGAATGACGACTGCTTTCCAGATGGCAGAGATCAGTTCCCCTGGAGAAAATGGTGGGCTCTGTATCCTTATATGCTGCTGAGGTGGGCCCTGTATGACAGCCAATGTGACGAAGCAGTCATGACTTCAGAGCACGGGAGAGGCTGCAGGTGTGTGTGGGGTGGAAAGCTGAAGAGTGAGGGGGAAATAAAGGTAGGTTGATGATTGGCTGGGAAGGAGATAGGGTTGCCAACTCCAGGTGGGAAATTCCTGGAGATGTGAGGGATGGAGCCTGGAGAGGGTGAGGTTTCAGGAGGCGTGGGACCTCGGACAGGTACAAAGTCATAGACACCACCCTCCAAACCAACTATTCCCTTCTGGGGAACCATCGTTGCCAATCTCCAGGTGAGGGCTGGAGATCACTCAAAATTACAACTGTTCTCTAGGTAGCAGAGATCAGTTCCTCTGGAGAAAATGGTGGACTCAGTGTCATTATACCCTGCTAGAGCCTCTTTCTAGAGGCCGTTGTATTTATTTCCACAACGGGCCTTTTCCCTAGTATAAAATAAAAATATACTTATAAATATTTATAAAAGTTATAAAAGTCCCGCCAAATTGTTAAGTGTCAAAATGAATCTGTTCTAAAAACAATGACAATACAATTTTCTAACTGCCTATATGGGTCTCCCTAAGAACAATGATTCCTATTATGTTGTTACTCCAAGGACTGAACTAAGGAAACACTGAGGAGAACACTGTGATCTAAATTCCTTCTGAAAGCTAGTAAGGAAGAAGGAGAAATTGGTATCTGTAAATGTTCCCCAATGGAGCAAAATAGCCCCCTTAGGGGAACAATTTACAGGGAAATGGCACTGAGGAGGATGTGGGATAAAAAGCACCACAGTAAGCACTGTGGTCATTATTTCAAGACTCCTGCCTCCTCCCTGTGGCTGCTTTCAGAATAAATTTAAAGACACAGGAGATCTGATCACATATCTATAATGTATTATTGAATTTGCCTTAATTAGAAGATAGATTGGAGCCCTTATAATGAGAAGGAGGGTTTTTTTAAAAACAAACAAACACAAGAGTACATGATTTGGATCACCTAGTTAAAATGGCTGTAATTCTGCATACAATTAGACAGGATTACAGGTATTATAACTAGATGATCCAAATCATGTACTGGTGTTTTTTGTTTGTTTTTTAAACTTAAACAGTAGTTTAAGAGCTTTCCTGATAACCCCTTTTCTCGCAACATTCCCTGACAATTCATATGATCATCCCTTACTTAATCTCTTATCTAGGAATAAAATTCGAACCACTTTGGCTGTTATCACTGTTAATTCAGCATTAGGGTAATCAAGAAGCAGGCCTATTGATTTTTCAGTGAATCAGAATGAAGACAACGAGATTTAAGCAGTGTAACTGTGCACAGAATTGATTTTTTTTTAAAATGACAGGATTATGTGTGATGAAGACAACGAGATTTAAGCAGCGTAACTGTGCACAGAATTGAATATTTTTTTTTAAAATGACAGGATTATGTGTTCTCTTTTTGTTGTTCAGTCACAGTCGAGTCCAACTCTTTGCGACCCCATGGACCACATCACGCCAGGCCCTCCCTGTCTTCCGTCATGCTCCGGAGTTTGCTTAATTCCATGTTCATTGCATCGATAACACTGTCTAACCATCTCAACCTTTGCCTTCCCCTTCTGCTTTGACCTTCAATCTTTCCCAGCATCAGGGTCTTCTCCAGTGATTGCTCCCTTCTTATTTGGTGGCCAAAGTATTTGAGCTTCAGCTTCAGTTCTCCAGAAGTTCTCTAGAAGTAACTAAAAGTTACCTACCCTTGTTATGTCTTTCAGTAACTGTGCATGATATTCCAGTAAATTGTGGTGTTCTTCCAGGATCTTGCTCAGGACAGTTTGCAGTGTTCTCTCCAAAGCTAAATTGTAGAGAAGTATTTTAATTCATTTGTGGGTAGCTTGACCTCACACTTCTCCTTCACACCTCCATCTATAGTCTCTGAAGCTCCCTGATCACTATTTGATTTGTCCCAAATTTTACCAGACCTCTAACTATCCCCATGCCTTCCACTCACATTTTTTTCCATAACCAGTTTCACCCTTGTTAATGACTGTTCTCTAATGATTTTCAGGGAGAAGCAAATCCTTGTACCTCTTTGATAGAAGGGCTGCTGCTAAGAAGAGTGAAGGCAGTGAGAGAAAATGTGTGACATTTCAGTTTACCTTGCGCTTCAGTCCTAGATATTAATACTGTGCTAGATTTCTCTCTCTCTCCAGCATCATCTTCAAGAGCAATGGAAGGTTTTTCATGAAGAACGCTGCGCAGAGACTACGACAAGGAAAAAATATTTTTTAAAATATTAATATTGTATCTTATTATATCAGTTAAGCAGAAAAGGCAATAAAGGTATCAGAGGATTGTTACTTTTCCTCCTACTGTGAGCCTGAAGATAGAGTCAGGTAGGATTGCCAACTGCCTGGAGAAAAACATCCTGTCTCTTTAATAGAGGCTTAATGGCATGTCAATCAGTCAATTTATTTCTACAGTCCTTAGACCAGTCATACAAAAAGAAGTACACCTTTGCAATAACTTAATGGCATGTAATGTATCAGGTCACGTAATTTCCCTCCATGCTATGACAAGCTTCGGCTGCCCATTTCCACACATTAAGCCTCCATTAAAGTCACAGGACTTTTTCCCTCCTGGCTTTTCAACATTAAAGGCAGGAACTGCCATATATATACTGTTCCATGCAATTTGTCTATATTCTTTTGTTTTCTCCACTTTACACTAAAGGCTGACTAGATGGGAGCACGGTATAATGAAAAAGTTAGACCAGAAACAAAAATGTAGGTTTTCATTTATCTTGTGGAGAAATGCTTCTCACCTGATTAATCTTGGAGCATTCTTCAGCTACTGTCTTGCTAAGCCCTTCCAGACGCACAGATACAGATCGACCGTCTCCATCTGCAAAGACAAACTGACACTGAAATTGGTTTATAATACCTTATTTTCTATTGTTTGAGGAAAGGGAACAATATAGAAATACTTGCAGGCCACTTTTATTATTTGTATAGCCATTTACTTTAACAGAATACAAAATAGTTTCAGAGATTAACCATGTTGGTCTCCAGCAGGAGAGCTAGCATTCGAGCCTAGTAGCACCTTGGAGACCAATAAGAGTTTCAGGGTACAAGCTTTCGAGAGACAATGCTGAAAAGCTTTTACACCCTGAAAATCTTGTATAAAGTGGTAAAAAAAAGTGGTACATTACACATAAGAACAATATTATAACAACTGAAAACACAAAAGTGCAATAACACAACACTGGAAATAAAATTTTAGGGTACAATATAAGCGTTATAAAAACTTTTGCAGCATTATGTTTGTGCCAAAAGAAAACTGGCTCTCTTCTGTGTTATCACCTTTGTGCTATTATCAAGTAAGTAATCTAATTTGTTCTCAATTTCAGCTCAATCCAGAAGTACCCAACATGAGATCCTCCACCTAGTATATATATTTGAGTTTTTGTGTCCCTCTTGGTGTAGTTTGGTGTAGTGGTTAAGTGCGCGGACTCTAATCTGGGAGAACCGGGTTTGATTCCCCACTCCTCCACTTGCACCTGGCTTGATGACCTTGGGCAAGCCGTAGTTCTGATAAGAGCTGTTCTTGAAAAAGAGCAGTTTCTGTAAGAGCTCTCTCAGCCCCACCTACCTCACAGGGTGTCTATTGTGGGGAGGGGAAGGGAAAGGAGTTTGTAAGCCACTCTGAGACACCTTTGGGTTGTGAAGGGTGGGGTATAAATCCAATCTCTTCTTCTTCCTGCCTGAACGTTCCACATGCCCCCACAGCCTTTGGCTGCCTGATGTGTCGCTCACCAAGGGCCTCTACCCATTGGTGGCTGCGTTGCCTCAGTCCTACCCTTCCCTTTCATCTTACACTGCGACGGAGGACGCCGAGGTTTCTGCTGGGACGGAAGCAAAGCTGCACCACTTGAAACAAAACCTCGCTCCAGCCTTCAACGGGCTGCTTACGGGGGGTGTGTGTGAGAGAGGAAGCACAGCCAAGCATCTCTATGCTAAACTATGCTGAAAATTAGAGTGAAAATTCCTGACTGAAGAGACACGAATATTCTAATACACTACCAGAAATATGATTAAGACAAGCCTAGGAATGACCCTGCAGGTCTGGAGCCTTCTCCCTTTCCACAATGGCTGCCTCTTCTGGTGAGCTCAGATACTAGTGTGCACTGTGCAGGAAGCCCTTCCCTTCTGCAACTGGAGGGCCGAATGGGTGGCCACAGCTATTCATCCAGGCAGTCAGCTATCAATTCAGAAAACAGCATGACTACAACTTCAGTTAGGGCAATGTCCCATGGAATTGGTCCATTATTGAGGCCTCTGTCTGATAGCAGAAGGTGCTCTCTTGAACAGAACCTTTGTGGTTGAAACAATAGTTAGCCGCAATCACTGCCTGACTACCACAGCTGAGTAACCAAGGAGATTCCGGTACAGTCAGATGTGAAAGCCTAAAACAACAGGGAGAGAGCAGGGTAGGTTCTTGCAGTTCTGAAGGCCTTACAAGCCCTAAAATCACCTCCCTATTAAACCAAGGTAGAAAAGCAGACCCACAGGGCTGTAAGCATTTTGGTAGAAAACATGAGACTGAAGAATCAAAAAGAGATGTACCCTGTAAAAAACAAGAAAAATGGCCATCACGTGCTGCAATGTTTTTCTTTCCTGCCTTCACATCACAGTTACTTTTAAACTTCCAAGCTGTTAAATGACACATTTGTACAACTAAAAATTAATTTCAGAAATAGTAATGCTTACATAATGGAAAATATTTTGCCAGATAATATAGAAAATCCTCACAAACTTAACCCCCTCTCCCAGAAAATTCTATTTTAGTGGTTTACCTGGTTTTTGCTCTTTTGTGGCTTGGTAATCCATCTGGTTTTTCTTAACCTCACACAGCTCTTGTGCATGACGAACCTGGAGCTCCTCCTTAAGAGAAGAAAGGGCGGTCTGCTTTTCATTCTCCATGTATTCACGTACTTGGTCCACGTGAGCTGAATAAACCAGAGACAGACAAATGCGCTGGGCCTCCATCTGCAGTTTTAGATCACTCTGAGTAAAAGTTGACACAATGTTAAGATTTTTAAGGAATCTCTTATTTTATGAATAATTGCTATAATAGAACTAAAAAGCTCAGAAGGCTAAATTATTTTACAAGGTAGCAATCCAAGCATGTGAAATAAAAAGTTGGCTCTCAATATGCCTATCTACTGATTACCCCCCCACACACACTCCAGTACAATATTTGTAAACCGTGTTTCCTTTGAAAAACCTTAATCATAGTCTTTACAGTTGTAATATTTATTTGTCAGCAGAATTGCTAGCCTTCCACTAGGTTTCAAAGACCCTCCACAGGGCAGGAAATAAAAAGCCTTTGGAACAAATCTCATGAAGGGCTTAACCTGGAATGGTACTCTGTTTTAAAACCTTAGTGGACTGAACAAACAGGCTGAGTTCTTAGTTTAAATGCAAAACTACGCTTCCAGGGAGCAAATTGTAAACTCAAGATACAGTGGGGCAAAAATGAAGAAAACAGTATTTCTCATGTTCGTGATACCTGAAATTCGTACATGCAGAATGACCCTCATGGATATAGCCATACCAAAGAAGTAATACCAGACATAGCATGCTTGCAAATACAGGAGCCGAAGCCCAGCAGCTGAAAAGTCAAACACCCTGCCTTGAAAATCACCATTAGGAAGCAGCACTGTATTTGTATTCATGTTGGGTCAGAGTCTCCAGGGCTATTTTTGGGCAGGAACGCACAGGAACAGAGTTCTGGCTGGCTCCCGAGTTGGCCACGCCCAGCAGGAACTCATTAGCATAATAGGCCACACCCAACAGCAGAAACTCATTAGGACTGGCTACATTAGGGGTATGTGGCCTAACATGCAAAGGAGTTCCTGCTACAAAAAAAGGCCCTGGGTTTTGACAACAAACAATGTAAACAGAATAAGAAGCAAAAGGTGTGTGTGGCTGGATGACCACACTTCTGGTAACATGGGGGTGCAGCCTAATGTGCTAACAAGCTGTGCTGTCAGGAGTGTGGCCTACTCATGCTAATGAGTTTCTGCTGTTGGTGTGGCCTATTATGCTAATGAGTTCCTGCTGGGCTTTTTCTACAAAAAGAGCCCTGGTCAGACAGTATTTCATGCACCTGCTTCCAAGGAATACTATCCACCCTGGAATTCCAAACATCTGAACCAAGAGAACAAGGATGAACAACATTTGTTGCAATTTATTTTGTTACTCAATTGTTATTCATGTGTCTGCATTTATATTGTTGTTTTGCTGTGGATACTGGTACTACTAGTACTGTATAGCTGAAAATCGAAGGGAACACATTCCACTTACCACAATGGTAACCTGAAATAAAAATCTTCAGTATCAGCAATTGTGCGCTCTACTGTAAACAGCAAAACATTTCCATATAACATCAAAGGAAACAAACTGAAGACAGCAAATATTTCCAGAATCAAATTACATCCTCTGTACTCCAAGGGAATTTGGGGGTATTTTTTTACCAACTTCTGACAAATTTCCAAAAAACCCTCTCTCTTTCTCACCCCCCCAAGAAGCACTGACTCTCAAAAAAGGCACACACCAAAAAGTCTCAGCCAATATTAGTATTTCTTCTTCCTCTGAACACCACAGAGTACTGCCCGCTACAATACACTGCTGTCAGAAGGAACATATGTGTTTTTAAAAAATCCTTTGTGTCCCATTCTGTGGGGCAGCCTGGGCAATTGTCAGGGCCCTGTGCTGGACACGCTGACAAGCCAGTGGTGGTGATATGATCTACCAAAGAACCCATCAATTACATTACCAATGTATAGAAAGAAAAACTTCAAAAGTATTTTCATCTATTTTATCTGATAGCAAAAAAAATCCAGCAACTAGATGCAGATGTCTACCTGCCCTTTGCAAATGAGCTATTCCACTCACACTGGTAGGTAATTTAAAAAATGACACCCACACATGATCAATCTAGCTCACACTATATGTCAGTCTTAAAACAATATCATTCTAGCTAATGTTATGTTATAGACAAACTTAGCCAGAAGCAATAAAATGAAACCATCCAAGCAGGGCACAAAAATGAAAAGGGGTTGGGGGGAAGCAGAGAATAAATTATTCTTCTTTTTTAAATTGATGTACCTGTGGGTGGTGTTTTTATTTTGCTCTTAAACTGTATATTCTGTATCAACAATTTATGCCAATAAAGGCTAACTTGAATTTATAAAAAGTTACTAGCAGCTGACAGAAAACACTGGCAGCAGAGTAGTAACATAAGGTCTACTGCAGTTCGAGAGGCAGAAGAACTCTCAATGACAGACCCATTCCTATTATAATATTAACTTCCCTTTTGAAAATAGTAATAGCTCTAACTCTTTGGATTTTGGGGGGATGAATGCTGGGAAAACAGAGTAAAGTCAAATTACCAACTGTGGTGCCTTTCTGAAGGGATATGAATTGTGAAAATTATGCATTTTGACCTTGTTTAGAGTGGTCTGAGTGGGAATAAAGAAGCTGTGTGTGCCCCATCGTGAACCAGGATCCCAGAATCACTAAAACCACCCCTTCTTGGGGGCATTTAACTATGCTGCATATAAGCCAAACATACAACAGATAACTTTCAGACATACCCCATTTAATAAAAGTATTTTCTCTTTTCAAATAGTAGATTAAAGCATACACATTTTCCCATTGTTTTTTGAATGTACATACATGAAAACAATCCCATGGTTAGTAGATATTAACTAAGACATAATCCTAGTTCACTGTGAAGTAAGCATTTTAAAAAGTGTAAATAGAAATAAATACCTGTTCGGATTTTAGTAGATCTAGCTGGTCCTGAAGCTTGTTTTCACTTTGCACAAGGCTCATACGTGAAGGGTCTGCTGCTAATTCAGCACTCATGTGCTGTAAATTATCCAACAATAATAGTGGTTCTGGATTCAGATTCTGCTGTATTGCCTCTTCAACCGGAATATGAAGAACCATACTGTTGCTGGGAGTCCGTTTTTCTTCTCTTTCTGTTACTGTGCTGTCATATTCTTTGCATGAATCAGATATTAAACTGCCAGGTTCAGAGAATGTGGTAGGGTCCACCTGTGTCCCCCCATTGGAGTATGGCTTATGTTCACAAGTTTTCATATTCTCTCCCTGTCTATGGCTAAGAATGAGTTCCAGTTCTTTACACTTCACTGAAATGCAATCTTTATCTCGTTTTAGAGACTGGATTTCTTCACTTAGTTGGCAGATTTCACTGTCCTTCAACTTTAATTCCTCAGAAAGATCTGAAAGTTTCAATGAAAGCTCCAGTTTCTCACGATGAGTTACCTCAAGCTTTTCCATAAGTTCTGTTGTCTCTTTTTCTACAACCTCCTCAATATCAAATGTTTCTGATCTTAAAATTTTCTCTCGCTTACCATGAAGGACTGAACTTCGGGCTTTATGTGTAACTGGCATATCTCTTTGCAAGTTCTGGATCTCTTCTGTAAAGGCTTGGAGTCTGGCTTTGTACTCAGCCTCTTGCTCATTCTTGCTCTTTTCTAAATCAGATTTTACCTTTAGTATAGAAACATATTCTTCCCTGAGTTCCTGATAATTATGTTCAAAGTTTTTCTCAGCAAATGAAAGAGAATTCCTTTGCTTCTCAATCTCTTCTTTGAGTACAATTTCTTGTTTTACAAGCCTCTCGTTTTCTGCTATCAGATCATCTATTCTGTTTTGCAAACCAAAGTCCTGTGAATTGGGACTAATATTATCAATGATCAAAGTTTCTTCTATATTCATAACAGCATATTTTTTAAATTTCTCTTGCAGAGCATTATTTTCATCTTCAAGAACTACATTTTGTGTTTCAAGTAATGTACATTTTTCTTGAAGATCAGCCTCTCTTTCTTTCATCTGCTTTTTCAATGACTCTATTTTGAGTTGCAATTCCTGAACTTCCTGTTCGAGCATACCTTTTTCTTTTTTTTCTTGTCTAAGAATATCTACTTCTTTCTGGAGTTCGTGGATCTGAAGTCTCATTTCTTCTGATTTAGAATTTGCCATGGCCTGCTGCAAATCTTTTAGCCTTGATATTTCTAATGTAAGCTGAGTCTGTTTTACTGTTAAGTCATCATTTTCAGACTTCATGGCTTCTATCTTTTTAGTCATTTCATTTTGTAATCCATCTAACTGCTGTCTATGTTTCATATGTAAATTATCTTTAAGATTTTCAGTGTTTATTCTGTGCTCTTGCAATAAATCATCTCTAAGTTTTGACAGTTCTTCCTCATGACTAAACAATAGCTGAGTTCTTAGTCTCTCTAGTTCAGCCTCTTGAGATTCAGCCATCCTGTCCAAAACGGCATCCTTTTCTCTTTCTAGCATTTCAAGTTTTATTTTGTAATTTGTAATTTCCGCCTCATGTTTTATTTCTAGTTCTTTTTGGATCTCCACTGCAGAAGCAAGCTCTGCTTTTAGATCTCCAACAGACATCAGCAACTCTTCAGAGTCATGTAACTTGGTGTCTTTTTCATTTATAGTCCTCTGGGCTCTCTGAATCTGTTCTCTTGCAAGACTTAGCTCTTGACAAAGATCTTCAATTTGACTTTTTAGAGAAGACTTTTCTGAGGTTACTTCTTCAAGCTGTTGTGAGAAATCCTGCCTCGTCTTTTCTCTCTGGTAGTTAGCATCTTGCAGCATCATATTCAATTCATTAATTGCAATATTCATTAAATGTATTTGATCCTCATTTGCATTACCAGAACCTAAATTCAAAGTTCTCTCCAGATCTGCTTTCTGTTGGGCAAGGAGCTTTTCAATCTCTATCGTATGTTCCCTCACTAACTCTTGCTTCATGTGTACTATCTGTTGCCCATGCACTTCTTCCAATTCTGCCCTGAGGTCTTCAAGTCTTCTTTGAGCTTCATGTTCCATTCTTTGCATAATGTCCTTCTCAAGTTGGCTATCTTTGTGACAACGCTTTTGCAGTTCTTCCACAGTTCCCATCAATTGTTTTATTTCATCAGAGCACTGTTTTTCTTTTTGCTTAGAACTTGCCAGCTCTACTCTCACATTATGTACCTCTCTATTCTTTTGTAAAACCTCTTCTTTTAATTCTTCAACAGATTTCTCAGCAACTGATACTTTTTTCTGAAGACCTACTATGTTTTCCTCTTCTTCTCTTATTTTTGCTTCCAATTTTTCAATAATTGTTTCTTTTTCTTGCAGCTTCTTCTTAATAGAATCTTCTTCAGTTACATGCCTCCTTTCCTGCAATACAAACATGTTGTCAGGATTTCTTGCATCTCTACATTTGATATCTGTTGAAACAAATTTCTATACAAATAATATAAAGGGCTATGATCCCTTTTCTCCATCATGTTTAGAGGGCGCTATGTGGAGACTCAAGGCCTGGATGGCAGAATGAGGGACAAATGCACAGAGTTACCCCTGTTGCAAGAAGCTTGCATAAGACTGCCAACTCCAGGTTGCTACAGACCTAAGAGTAAACCAGTTTTTCAAAAGGATCAATCAATTTAAAAATGTTAGTCTAAAAACACTTACACGAAATTGTATGTATGTATGCACATGAAATTGTGATGTAATACACAAAATCAAACTATATAAGTAATGCCTTTTTAAAAATATACAAATACTATTTTAAATGCCTAATATCCAATATACTGTAAATGTTGTTCACTGAATTCTAGCAATTAAATTCATTTTAGCTACTAATATATTTTAAGATTCTATATAAAATAAATGTAAATGAAAAAAAGCTTCTAATGAAAGCACTTTCCACCTACATACACATGAAGAATTTCCATGTTTTGTATGCTACAATAGCTTGGCAAACCAACACAACTGATGTTGAGAGAGTCTCTCTCCTTTCAACGATAATAATGTTATTAATGAGAAACATACCATTTCCAAGCCAGCTATTCTCTGCTGCAGAAGGGAAACTTGCATTTCATAGTCCTCATTCTTCATCTGATAACTTCTCAATACCTGCTCTTGTTCTTCTAGCTGCTGTTGATATGCAAGTATCTGCTGTTTGGTCTGCAGCAAGTCAGCAGCTGTGCTACTGTGACTAGTATTCCTTAGCGCTTCACTTGCCTGCAACTTGCACACAAAATAGATCTTTTAATACTGCTTGAATACCAATAGTCAGGGGAGGGAAAAAAGAACACAGTATTCTCCATTTCTTCCCAGTAAAGATAACAAAGAGCAAATTATGCTGACAATACCCCCCCCCCCGATACACATACATTTGCATTTAATGGCTTCCTTCTGTGAGTCCTCTAAACTTCAGGCCCTAGAGGGCTACTGGTGTCCAAGAGCAAGCAGATCCAAGCCTCAGCAAGCCTGCCATTGCCTTAGGGGCCACTTAGCTCAGATTCTTTATCAGCTATGGTACTTGGTGTCAGCTCACCAATTGTCTCTTCCTGCACTGCTGCCATTTTGGGGAGGAAGTAATAGGTGAGTAAATGCCCACTGCTGAGGCTGCTGAGCTGCGTGGCTCCTGCAGGTGTGGCTTGTAGTGCCATGGGCAACACTCAGGTTGGCTGACTCCAGGACCATTTTCATTTCCAAATCCACTCCTGGATTCAGGAGACAAATCATATGGGTGAACAGCCTTGTCATAGCAGTTATCATGTGGTAATGGATAAAATAAATTACTGGCCACACTTTTAAAACCTACTGTAATGTTGTGTTTTAAGCCTACCAAACCCTGACTGAAGTTCTGAATTATAGCCTGTTAATATATAACAGTCATGCTAAATAATAAAGCACTGGTTTCATTCAGAGTACAGTTCATGTTATAGTGCTACATTATATACAGACTACCTGATTAGTCATGATGCTACAAAGCAGTGCTATTACTGGAAAATGCTGCCTTTTAGGAAAACGTATTCTCATCTATGGTTAGAAGATGCATAGAAGTTATGACTGTAATTAACAAATGAATTTCCTCAGCTATATTTAACAAATAAAAGAACTGAATGTCACTTACTTCGGTAAGTGCTATTTAATACACAAAGTTTATTTATTTCTTAAAAATGCTGCCTTTCCATCAAATTAGGGCCCACAAGCCAGCAAACATAAAAACATAAAAACAACTAAACAATTAAAATACAGTAAATATATAAAATTCAATTAAAAACTTAAATAAGCACTAGTAAGAGGGCGAAAAACCGTTATAGATGATATACCAAATGAAACAAAAAAGTCTTCATCAGCTGGTAAAAGTGATTAATCTCCTGGGAGGGGCTTCCAAAGTTTTGGTGCTACGACGGCAGGCTAGGGATGCCCTAGAATTACACTTCATCTCCAGACTACAGAGATCAATTCCCTTGGAAAAAATTGATGATTTGGAAGGTGGACTCTGTGGCACTGTACCCCACTGAGGTCCCTGCCCTCCCCAGGCTCAATCCCCAAATCTCCAGGAGTTTTCCAACCTGGATCTGGCAACCCTATTCCCCACTGGTGGCCAGGGGGACCTGACAATCCTATGACAGGCATTTATATAATACGGCAGGCATATATTTTGTTTTCTGCTCAGGTTTAACTCCACTAATTTTCCAATATAGTTTTTGTTCAAGATGGGTGTCAACAATAGAATGCAAACTGTCACTACTGGGCTTTTCCAGTACAGCTCTCCTGCGCCTTGGTTACCAAGGAACCAGAGTAATTATTAAACAGAGATTATGAGACACTCTCTACAAGTGGATAGAGCACACGCTTTGCACGTCAGTTAAGGCAGCAGGTGTCCAATTTCTCCATTTCTTGGCCACCCCTGCAGAAAGCCCTGGCCCTGTGGTCAGTGGCTTGATATCCAACAACACCACTTAGAAGGCTCCATCTGAGTGTCGTTACTGAGGCAACTTTCACTCTAGTTCTCTAGTCTTCTGGTACTAAATTTTAACTTTCTGAATTTTTACATGTCGTCTGAATTTGATATTGTTATTGTCACAACTTTTATGTGACCTTGTAGCCCACTCTGAGCCCACTCGCGGGGAGGGTGGGATATAAATTAAGGAAAATAAACAAACAAATAAAATGTCCCGGCAATGAGGAATAGAAGACAAAATTTTGTTCTGTCCAGTTATCTTTTTTCATAGGAATTTCTGAATGACCACAGACCTTTTCCTTTAGCACAACTTAATGTTCTCCCCTCTGCTCTTTTGGAGGGCAGATATGCTCACACCCCGTATGTAAATCATCTCTCCTTCTGTCAATCTGGTTGGTAGAGACAATTGAGCACATTCTTTTATATTGTCAGTACTATCAGGAGATTCAAATAAAGTACATTACAGTAATTATCACTGCCTATCGAGGCAGATCCAATCAATTTTATTCCACTCTCCTCTTCACTGATTGCTGCAACAAAATTGCTGCCAAGGCAGCAAGATTTTGTGCCCTGGCTAATCTAATTAGACAGAAGATTACAACCACTTTTAAGAAATTTTAAATATATTTTAACCATTTTATTCATTTCAGTATACAGTTGTATTTAATGCCTAGACATGTCATTAATGTATTTATTTAACTTTCAATTTATTTCTTATATTACTGCACGTGTTGACCTAAATTCTGTTCTTGGATCGTAACAATAAACTTAACTTGATCTGCAGGTAGGTATTTGAATTTTTTAAAGAGAGGAACTGCTCAATGATATCATGAGTCTTAAACAAACTCAAGATTTAGAAAACACAATCCTCAAAATATTGCTCAACAGAAACTCACTACCAATATGGAAATATATTTTTCTTTCAAAAACTGTGTGGGTAGGAATGACGGATCACTGGAGGAGGGAAAAGACAAGAAATTAATAATCAAATCCTGTTTTTTCACTTTCCCCCCTCTGAATGACAGTTCTCGCACTTGAGATGTTCAATGTAATTTTTTTCATCTTTTGCTTTTCACATCTGTCAAATGGTTGTATTTTAAGCACTAGAGAGGGAATCTCTTCTCCTGGAATTAATGAACAGGGCTGAGTTTAGGTACAAAAAAGGGTCTTCACAAGAATCCTATTTGGGTTCTGGGCCAAATACCTTCAACCCACTTAACAGAGTCAATGGATCAAAACTTCTCTCTCTTCCTAACCACAAGAACAGGAGTTCCCACTGAAGAAGAACCAACAAGATGTATTTTGGCATAGCCTTTAGATAGTTAAATTGATAAATGGATAACAAAAAAAGTTTGTGATCGCGCTAACTTACATGTTGAAACTGAATTTGCAGTTTCTGACTCTGTTCAGTCAAATCCAAAAACTCCTTCATGGTTTCATCCTTCTCTTTTCTTGCTTGTTGAAGATTAGCAGTGAGTTGTGTGATGATGTCATCTCTTTTTTTGATAGCAGCCTCAAATTCCTGTAGCTGGAAGTTAAAGTTAAAGTGTTAATATGAATCAAAATGAACTGTAGAAAGCACACCAGAACTAGTTGCACTTGATGAAATTCTAAAGACAGAGTCTGTTCCTGCCATTTCTACACATTTTACGTATACATGTGAAGCTTTTTAAGATCAAAGATAAACTAAGGACATCATTTCCCAGACGAACACTAAAAAAATTATCTTAATTACTATGTCTACTAGAAAGTTGGTTGTTCCTTGCATGGATGATGAAAGCTGCACAAATAGGCTGTGCACGGACAAAATATCACCACCTACTCAGGACGTTCTCCAAGTATGTAACAAAATATGGCTTTAATTAATTAAATTAAAAGAAACATAAAAGCATGTCAAAAAACTAGGCTGATGACTGAATATGCTATAGGACCATGGAACACTAAATAAATGAGTAGGCATAAAGAATCCTAAAGTGGAAGATTTGCGGGATAATTCCAAATTGTTCTGCTCTGCAATTACTTAAAGGCCCCAAGCTTGTTCTGTATTAATGCCTGACTGATTTTTGAAACATGTATTCTAAAGAGATGTGTATTTTTATTATTTTAAACTTTTCAAGATCTTGTGAGCCAAATGGGCCAGAAATACCTGTTTAATTAAACATTAGACATCCATCATAACCATTTTTGGAGTCCAGTAGCACCTTTAAGGCCAACAAAGGTCTTAAAGCTGCTACTGGACTCAAAACATTTTTTTCTACTACTTCAGACCAACACGGCTGCCCACCTGGATCTATCATAACCATGTTTTCTTTATGTACCAATAGAATACTGGGCTTTGATTATATCTAACAGAGAGCAGTTCCACTCTGCTTTAACTTCTAGATACTATTGAAATAATCTAATATTTACTGAAAACTCTTAATATTTTATAATATTGGAAAACATAGCTTGGCAGAGATACTTAAAATATTATGCCAGAAATATTTCAGATAAGAATGAACAATATTAAATAAGAAATCAAAACAAAGTTCTATTTCTAGGAGGCAAAAGGCCTGGAAATGCAATTTTTATTTGGAAATATGTGGAACACTGCTGAAACAACCTTTGAGTTTGGAAGAAAGAGGTGATTCCTTGCCTCCTCCTCAGAGCCTGGAGACTGTGTTGAGTTTGAGGGGACAAGGAGCAGGACCAGACCTATAAAAGCAGATCAGGCCCCACACCCTACTCTGGCAGGTTTCAAGGCCTCGAGGAGTGATGAGATGGTGGGAAAGGATGATAGCAAAGTAGACGAGTGTGGGTGAGGGGTGCCAAGCAGGGTAGGGAGAGGGGTCTGGAAGTTTTTAGTCTAAACTTTGTGTTCTGTCAAACTTCGTGGATTGTTAGCTTGTACACTTCAATTTCCACACACTATACAGAATTAATTACAACAAAATGAATGCCAAAACAGCAAGGTAAACACAGTATAAAAATACTGTAAGAAAGTGAGAAGGCGTGTACAAATCAGTTGCTTTCCACTGCTTGGGCACTGGTATTTTAAGTTAAAGCTAACACAAAGACTTCTAGCTACATTAAAACAAACTTCCTCTGAAATCATTAAGCATCACAGAAAATCAAATATGTACTCAGATGTATGTATTTCTGACTTTTATGTGAGACAGTCAGATATTTCTAATCCCTGTACAAATATTCAGGTATATTTGGCTATATAATGGCATTTAGTTAAATTATTTTTCAATTAATTTTAAGCAATTGTTTTCCTTCAGTGCTTCAAAAAAGAAACATGAGATGCTCAACAAACAAAACAGACACAAAATCACACAGTTTAAAAAAGGTAGGACAAAGGTAGGACAAAGGCAGAGGAGAAGAGTAAATTTGCTGACTATGTAAATGTCTAGAAAGTATTCTTTTTCATGATAGCCAGGGCAACTCAAAGTTCTTTGAACTCCAGATTTAACACTAAAAAGGATTTAAAAACAAAACAAAACATGATTTCTTTCAAAATGAAATTAAAAGGATCTCATTTCCTCCACCCCACTATTTCCTCTTTGCCTTTCCACAAAGCTCCCATAGCCTTTTACCTTCTCCTGCTTCCTCATCTGCTCCCCCCCAACAGCCAACCTACATTCATCTGCCCCTTTGTCTTCAGGTTTCCTACTCCCCCCCCCCCCCGCAGCAGCCTCCACCTAAGAAACCTATGTGTAGTAGGGAACCAGGGTTCGATTGTTCTGCCAGTGAGGGGTGGGAGGGAGCCTTCCAGGAGTGGGGGGGCAGGGTTATGTTACCATAGAGTTTGGGCCAAAATGGTAGAGTGTCGCCGCACAATGTCCCCGGTGTGATGACATCACTTTCATGTGATACCATAGTGCCAATGTGCAACATGACTATTTGGGGATGGAGTTTTTCCTGCTGGCCAGCTGGCCACCAGCAGGCTGAAGCCCCAAAAATCGGGGGAAACCCCGCCCAGACCGGAGGTCTGGTAATTCTATATGGAACTCTCAAGGGCTTGTGGGAGGGTACCTCACTTTCCCTTGTATCTTCCTCTATGCTTTCCCTCCTCCTGTTAACCCCAATATACTCTCCCCTTACCCTGCCTCATTCTCACTTTCTCAACCATTCACCAACCCACCTTTTATGTGCCTCCTCAGTTATATTCATTATTTACTTACTTCATTCATGCCCCACCTTTCTCCACAGTGGGGACCAAAGTAGCTTACATTATTCTCCTCACAACAACCCTGTGAGGTAGGTTAGGCTTAAAGTATGTGCCAGCCCCAAATCACCCAGTGAGCTTCCACAAAAAGATGGGGCTTCAAGCCTGGTCTCCCAGACCCTACTTTGAAGCTTTGATACACCACACTGGCTTTCATAAGGTGGCTGCTGTTGAAGAGTAGCAAGCAGCCAGGCCTAGTTGAGTCACAAAAATCAGGTGGTATCAAGTCACTCAGTGGTTGCTGCCAGGCCTAGGGTGCCAACCTCCAGGTGAAGCCTGGAGATCTCTTGGAATTACAACTCATCTCCAGACAACAGAGAGCTATCCCCCTGGAAGAAGAGAAGAAGAGGAGATTGGATTTATACCCCGCCCTTCACTACCAAAGGAGTCTCAGAGCGGCTTACAAACTCCTTTCCCTTCCCCTCCTCACAACAGACACGCTGTGAGGTAGGTGGGGCTGAGAGAGCTCTGACAGAAACTGCTCTTTTTCAAGGACAGCTCTTATCAGAACTATGGCTTGCCCAAGGTCATCCTGCAGGTGCAAGTGGAGGAGTGGGGAATCAAACCCGGTTCTCCCAGATTAGAGTCCGCACACTTAACCACTACACCAAACTGGAAAAAATTACTGCTTTGGAGGGCAGACTCTGTGGCATTATAACCTACTAAGACCTGGCCCCTCCCCAAACATTTGCTTCCCCAGACTCCACCTCAAAATCTCCAAGAATTTGGCAACCCTAGGCAGGCCTGGCCCAGGTAAGTACTCCCTGTAAGGCCAAAACAGCCTTGAAAAGACCCTGCCCTCTCCCCCTGCCTTTTTATTCACAGAAACCCAGCCTGGAAAGCTGTGGTTGCCTAGCAATGGACACTGAGAGAATCTGTTTCTTAAAGCTACGGGTGCTCATTTTATTATTCTGATGTTTTTTTTTTTAAAAAATGTATTTTTTAAATATTTCATATTTTATGCAAACCTGGGGCCCTTTTCAGGTTTGTAGAAAGATCTGTCTTGCCTATTCACAGCTCAAGTCACAGGAATTAAGTATCAGATTTTGCTGATTTTGCCATTAGTACTAAAAAATTGATTCAGCACTTCTGCACTACACATAAAACACAAGAAACAGGACAAAACAGGTACTTCTAAAAATAAGTGTGTTTCTACAGAATGCTAACATTGTTCATATTGTACTCTCCAGTGATACTGATAGGTGAGAAACCAATGTGTCTTAAATGCACACACTGAAGCAAGTTTTCTATGTTGAATGTATGGTATGCATAAGATACACATTATCTCTTCCACTCAAACATTTCACACAGAGGGGTGAAATGACACTGCTGCTGCAGAAAAAGCAGTGAAGAAGACAGAAGCAGGTGGGGACAGCCTCTTCATGGTCCAGCCCCCATAATACTTGCTGCTGGTCCTGCCCCACAATTTTCACACCACTATTTACAGTTTGTCATGTCAGCACAGACAAATGTGAGGCAACAAATCACACACCCTTACAGGTACATCCTTTCCTGCATCACAGTTGAGCGATGGCTCAAGAGATACTACAGCTGAGCTGGTAACGGGGAAAAAAAGCCAACTGAAGGGCTAAAGGAGGAAGCTTAATTCTACCATTCTAAAGCTAAGCTGTGCCTCCCTGCCCCTTCCTGGCCTAGCTACCAGCAGAGATTTCATATAGAGACTCTGCAGCAGTCATCCTTCTGCCACCCTGACATTCCCACTTTTAAGTTTTTCCTTTGCTCCACTTAAAGGAAAAAGTCCTGGAAGCACCACAAGAAATGTTCAGAAAGAGTATGTTGTCATGTGGAAGCTCCCCCCCCCCCAGCTCCCCTGCTGGCCACATGAGGCAAAATCCCCAGGTGGAAGCCACACCCACCCACCCTTCAAAACTACTGTCCAGACACTGTTCTCCCTCAGTAGAAAGAGCCCCAATTTAGCAGCCTGAGCACAACCACATCTGTATTAATTTCTCATAGCAGAGTGAAGTGCCAGTCCTCAGGCTTCTATTTTCCACTGAAGCAATTTTTATTAGTCAACTTGGATAAATTCATAAATAAGTAAGGCATACATAGTCCTTGACTAGCAATTCAATTCTGCCGGTAGCTCAATCAGGAAAACAAACTGGGAACAAGTGTTATCCGGTTACGGTGCACATAATGGAACAGAAACAGGCTATTTTACGGAACAAACTGTGAACCCCCTCAACAGAGGATAGAATCATAGAATCACAGAGTTGGAAGGGGCCGTACAGGCCATCTAGTCCAACCCCCTGCTCAATGCAGGATCAGCCTAAAGTATCCGTGACAAGTATTTGTCCAGCTGCTTCTTAAAGACTGCCAGTGAGGTGTTACTGCTGCCAACACTACTACTGCCAAATACAAAAATCAAACACTGAACTGAAAAGGATGAAAAAGAGGCAGACAAATGGGATTTTCTTGAAAATCAAAAGCAGTAGTGATGAACAAATGTCATTAACAAAATTCTCCTCCTCCTCCTCAAAAACCATGCCAGACAATAATGATGGTCTGTGTGTTACAATGAAGCATGCAGAAAGCAACATAAGGTAATTATACCTGTTGCAATCCTTCTGTACCATATGCTGCCCTCATTTCTTCTAGCTCTCTGTTTAGCTCTTCAATCTCTTGTTGTTTTCCAGCCAATTCATTCTCCACCATCTCCAGTCGTGTCAGAGAATGCTGCATCCCAAGTTCAGAATAATTCTCTCCAAATCCAAATTCTTCTTCCTAAACCAATCCAAGTTCCTTAACAGTCCAGCACTTTATAGGGTTTGTTCAACATGAGGATACTTAAAACCATTTCATTTTCGTCATATGAGATAACACTTTAGTATATTGCTATGGAAACCTGCTTTGTAAGTATAATTTACTCGTCAAGAGCAGTGACAACACAGCACTACTGCAAGTCGCAATTTTAAACAGAATTTTGTCTCCCAAATGTTATAGAAGAAGTGACAGCATACATGTAGAGTCTGTGTATGCTAGTAAACCTATATGGCATGCATGCAAGCATAAGAGAAATTGTTAGTACTTGTAATATTTCCCAACACAAATAATTTAGTGTTTTAGTAGTCAATGCCATGATTTACTGTTCAATACAATACCCTGATAAAGTCTGCAGGTACCTCTGTTTTCGTCAAAAAACTGCAGCCATTTACCTGTATAAAAACAAGTGCTATATGCGTTACAATTTAATATTTAACTTAGTTTCTAGTTTTCATCTAATAAGATTTTAATTTTTGCCTGATTTATGAGGTCATATTTTCAGATAACAGCTCTTTGGGCGGTTAGGAATAACAATGAACATTGCCATGGAATACCAAAGCAAAGGAAGGGATTTTGGATACGCAACCTGGAGTGCCGTCACACGTGCCAGATAACGGGGGGGGGGGAGTGTGTGTGCCACTGGTTAAGTTCCCCCCGCCACTGCATGATCAGATGCAATGGCGGGTGAACCGGGGGGGGTTCTTCGCCGTGTGTTTCCAGTGCGCTTCAACAAGGGATCACTGACGCAATGGGAGCACGCTGGAGCGATCACACGGGGAAGTCCATCTGTGGCCCGTCGCGAACCCCTTTGATACTGCACTTTCCCCGGTATTTTTTAACTCCGCTTCTTCGGCGGTGTGCAACGGGTTACCAACGGGTGCGGGACGCTTGCTAGATGTTCCTGTGTGATTGCGCCCTTAAAATCCACCCGGCAGTCATGCCTATCCTGTGGCTAATTCTGCGTGTGATTGGGACCCTGTATAATTATAGGATTTTCATATCCATTGTTTAGGTTTACAGAGCAATGGGCCATGCAGAACCTTTGCGTTTAAGAGATTACCTCATGGCTAGGTAACCGTACATACCAATGGCATCAATCAATATTATATTGTCCAAAGGCAATTTCAGTATCGGGCAGCAGAAGATGACTCAAAGTTTCCACTAAATCCATCTACTAAAAGACAGACATTTTGCTAGCAAAAGGTCCAGTACAAGTCATTATTGTGCTGTTGACACATCTGTGCTGATTAGTGCTAAGGATTACACTATAAGAGTGATGAAAATATTACCTATGTAAGCCAGAGTTAAAAGACCACAGGACTGGTCTAGTTAAAACACACCAACCAGTCAAACA
>NW_015164247.1:345411-354197 GCF_001447785.1 Gekko japonicus
ACTCTGATTCACTCTTTTCTTTCATGTTTCTTGGCTACTCCAAAAGAGGAGGCATCCAGAGTGCATGAGGAGGTGAGAAGTTCTGCAGAAAAAGATCTTGCTCTGACTTCTAGGGTCACCTGGTCCAACTCAAGAAATATCTGGGGACTTTGGAGGTGGAGCCAGGAGCAAGGATATGACATCACTTTTGTGATGTTCACTAGGTGACTGAACTCCAAAGGGAGTTCTGGCCATCACATTTAAAGGGGCCACATTCCTTTTAAATGTTTGGAAATAATGGAGGATGGGGGCACCTTCTTTTGTGGCTCATAGAATTGGATCCCCTGGTCCAACCTTTTTAAAATTTGGTGGTGAGGGGGTTTCAGGAGAGACACCAACAGTTATGCTGAAAATTTGGTTTCTCTACCTCAAACAATAGCCCCTCCAGAGCCCCAGATACCCACAGATCGATTCTCCATTATACTCTATGGGGACCACTCTCCATAGGGTATAATGGAGCACCCAACGGCCACCACCACCCCGCTTTTTGACAGCCCTGAAGAAGAGGGAGGGGCTCCAAACCAGGGGATCCCCTGCCCCCAACTGGGGATTGACAACCCTACTACCTTCACAATCAAAAGTTGTTTCCAAAATATGAAAACTGATGTTGAGGAGTTCAGTGCTATTGAAATGCAGGAACTCCTCTGCTAATACCTAAGTACCCTATTTGTAATCTGTTGTTTAACAGCATAGCCCATAAGCCATAAATGACAACTGATTAAATAAAACAACTAGCATAAATAATACAACAAAGTTAACTGTTCACCAAACACTCCATACATTTGATTCACAGTAAATTTAATATACTCTGAAATCAAAACCAGAATGCCTCTCCCCAACCATTAATCTCGCCCCCAGACATTTGTTATCATATTACTATCTTTACTAAGCCCTTCTACACTTCAACATTTACAGTTTGCAGGAAAAAACCATACTGAGTCAAATAATGGGCAAGATACCTCTATATCGAGATCCCCAACAAGGTGACCCTGAGCACCATGCTGCCCTCCAACACCTTTCCTGTTGCCCACCAAGCATTTTTTAGAAACTGAATTTACAGCCTAACAATTTGGGTTTTTTTAAAATCACTGATTATGTCATGTGTCAAGATGCCATGTTCCAGCCTGTAGCTTAGGTGATTTAAGCAAAAACTTATATCAAAATACATTCCACATGTTGAACACATACATGGACACACAAGGCTGCCTTATACCAAATCAGATCATCAGTACATCAAGGTCAGTATTGTTTAGTCAGACCAGCAGTGGCTCTCAGGCTGACACATCACATCACCTACTACTTGATCCTTTTAACTGGGGATGCCTGGAATTGAACCTGGGACCAACGCTCCCTCTAAGGGGTGGAGTCTTGTGAGCAAAAATTCTACTTTATGAGCTACTGGCACTAAAGTTGTGAGAGAGCAATTTGGCTACTGCATCAATTGGTTTGCTCTGGAGCCATCCTTCCTGAGCTAAGACAAAAATGTGTGAGCCAAAGGCTAAAAAACGGTGAGCTAGCTCACACTAACTCAGCTTTGAGGGAACACTGCCTGGGACCTTTTGCATGCCAAGCAGGCGCTACACCACTGAGCCACAGCCCCTCCCCATGCTCCACGGCACAATCAAAAATACTTTTCTGTTGATTAATTTGGAGGGTTAAATTTTTATTTTCAAGTAGAGCACACAAATGCTTAAATTAGGGTTTATGAGTGTCTACTACAATAAACACAGCTTCTCTGTCCTTTTATGAGCTATGGAATGGCTTATAGCTCTGAATTCTTTCTTTCCAGATGCAAAAAGGGAATCTGGCTTTAAGTACAATTCACTGATTTGAGCTAAGACCCTGGAAACTGAGACCATGCACATTTTTTCCACTTCATCACTACTATGCAGACAGATTCTTCTATTACAGCTGCATACACTGTAAGCCTATTTAATGTAACTTGAAAGCCTCCATACTTAGCGGATATACAATGGCTTTTCTTCACTGCTACAAAAATCTAGTCATTTCAAACAATATTCAATTTCTATGGTTTAGACTCAAAGATATCCTTTTCCTATGATGAAGGAATTTTATGTTTACGAAATAAATTTCTCTAACGAAGGAAGTACCTTCAGTGAATGGAAGACTCCTCCCTCAATGTAGGGTACCTTTAAATCAAGCCCTATTCACTGTAAAATACATGTATGCATCCAGTAGTTAAGTATAACTTTCTCTAACTCCTTACAGAAGTTGCAGGCATGGGACGTGGAAGGAAATACACAGCAGCGGCAGAAAACTTTTAACAATCCAAGAGTTTCCTCTGTAAATCTCAGAACTGTATCTCTGACTGAACATTCAACCGCTGTTCAATCATAACCATTACTGAGTGTATGATTAATACGATTCAATGTTATAATGCTGTTAGTAACCTCTGACAAAAATGCACTCTTCTAGATCTTGGTATACAACAGCAGTCTACCAAATGTGGTACTTGCCCGGAGCTTCTTCAAGCAAGTACTGGGGGCACATAACCTATGCCACTGCTACTAAAGAGACAAGATAAAATCTCTTTGACAATGGAGTTGCCCCACTGCCTCAGGCAGACCCCTGCCTCTGTGGATCACATTAAATAAGTGCATTTTAGCATGTTCAAGAAATGAACTGGATCAAGACAGAAATTAGAATTTCCAGGGCTTTCAAATGAAGGATTTCATTAATTTGCTATTTAACCAATGAATCTAGTAATAAAATTTTAAAGATATTTACACAGCAAACATTCATTATAGCCAAGCAATCTGAGATACCAAAGAAACCTGGAGAATTGGTGCAGAGGTAATCTGCACTGTGACTGACCCTGACAAGAGAAGGAAGGAGATATTCATGCAGAACAGGGGAGGGAGGGAGAGAGAGAGAAAGTACAAGCCCACAGCAAATTAGGAGTCTACCCGGCCTGCTTATGTGACAAGATTCACTAAGCTCAAATCAACGTATTCATGTGTAGCTGAGCACAATGACACTGAGTAAGTTTGCAGGTGTTACCCACCACGTTGCAGCCGTGGCTCTGCCAAGTGTTTCCTCAGTTAACATTCTCTCAAAAAATTCTTCTACTGTTATAAAAGAACTGCAAGGTAGGTAAATAAGGTAAAATTAATCTGCTACGAATACAGATATAATAGTATTTCATAGCCAGAAAAAGCACACTGAAAAAAAGGGGGCATTTGTAGATTAGAGTTATTACATACAGTCATAAAGCCTCTTCCTTCATACGTTTCCAGAGAGCTCTAATTTCTTATTTCATGTACTGCTAGTATCATTTGGGACAGAGCTTTGAAAGCAAGTATCACATTGGGGGAAAATTATATGAGCCACCTTCTCTCTTGCATAAAACGAGATCAATAAGGCTGCAACTAGGCAGTAAATACTGGCATACCATATACACACAGGGTTTAAGTACATACATTTTGAAACAACTTTTTGGCTTTAAATTAGGAAAGTCCATTTAAACAGTTATTACACCAACTAAATTATGTAGAATTTAATTATGATCTTACCTCTGAGCTATAATCATCAGCTGTAGTAGAAATCTCACTTTCCAACTAAAAGATAAAAATAAAAGGACAAAAATAAGCATACAGCTGTAACAGATTTTAAATAAATCAAATTTCCTTTGTTGACACAGTTTTGTAAAATGTTTTGAAATGGATGAGAAGAATAAAATTATCCATACTTATTCTGCAAAACGCATGTCATTCTCTCCCAAACCTTTATACTTTCACTGCTCCCTGACAAATAAATCCAATTGAAAGTTGATGACTCTCTTTAGAAAGCCAAGAAAGCAAGCAACACAACACTCAGTACCCTAAGAGGCAATAAGTCAACTATTCTATTTTTTTTTGGCCAATTTATTTTTTATTGATTTTCACCAATATAGAAAGGAACATAGGTAGATATAATGATATACATCAAGAACGAATCATAATATCAAAATCACTAAATACATTTTACCCTTATAGATTTGTTATAAAATATAAGATCAACAAATACTTTTAACCAAATTTTAAACTAGACTCAGCATGATAAGTGTATGTAATACGCTTTTAACTAATTTGTGTGGTGTCTAAGAGTTGATGCCAGGGGTCGTTTCGTAGAAAAAGAGCTTGGGGAACTCATTAGCATAACTCATTAGCATATGCCACACACCCTGACATCACTGGAAGTGTGTCATAAGGCCACACGCCCTGAATGCGCTCGCCCGCTTTGGGAAAGGGATCAAAGTGTAATACAAGCCTCCTCCGAGACTTGATCACACCAATCTCAACTCTCTCTTGGGTCTTGATGCCTGCCAGTCATTCCCCCTGCATGGGGGAAGCCGCGTTGGACCAAAATACAGTCCAAACTGCTGTAAGGAACACCCGTCCACCCTGAGCGTCAAATCGCCATTTTACCCCGACCGGAAGCAGGGGTGGGGCTTTGTCGTGTGCCCCGCCCGCGCACCTCATCCGGGGGAACGGCGATCCCCACGATCCCCCCAATCAACCCCTGGTTGATGCAAGAATTCATAGCTAGTCAGTAAGGTGAATAAATTATAGTATCGCTTATACAAAGCGTGCTTTATGAGTGTAAAAGAGTTAGATAGATTGGATGGTATGGTTGGCATTCTGTTTTTAGGATATATTCCAAGAATGGGAGCCATTTCTCATTAAAACTTGACTGCCTAGGATATATTTCAGATTGTGGCACTTGGTCAGTGATCTTCTCCATAATGTAGTGGTCCCAGATTTTATTAAACCAGTTGTTGCAACTATTCTAATAGCACCTAGAAAATTGTTTTGAACCAAAATTAAGTGCAGAGACAGCAGGTCTGAAGACAAGTGGGTTTATGGCTAGGCTTGCCAAGTCCCCCCGGGGGGTGGGGAAAACCCTGCCCTAGAGGCCCGTTCCCTGCCGCCGGTGGTGGATCGGGCCCCAGGAGGAACCCCACCCCGGCGTGCACGTCACCCAGAAGTGATGCGACCACACCAGGCATGCTGGGGGCGGGGCCACGGTCATCCGAGGGAAAACTCTATGGTTTTCCCTCGGATGGTCGTGGCCCCACCCCCAGCGTGGTCGCGTCACTTCCGAGTGACGTGGATGCGGCGCATGCGCGCTTTCCAGCCGCCAGCCAGGAATCCCCCACGGCGACGAAAAAAATACTTGGCAACCCTATTTATGGTGCATTGGCCCTTCCCTGTGAAGAATACATGAGGTAAACTCTGATTGTGAGAATTATAGCTATTAACTATTTCCTGGGTTCAACTGATTGTTCCAGTGATACTTCCCCCCCATATTAATCACATATCCCTTAAAACTGGCATGTTTACACCTGAATTTCAGTATTTCTAAATGAGATTAAAAGGTTCCATCCAAAGGCTCTTTTTATAAGGTACAGAACATACAAGGGGGTAATGAATGTGCAAAATTTCCCCAATGGATGGGTTGGCTTTGAGTTTATTATTCAGCAAACACAGAGTAGGGCTCTTCCAATAAAAGTGAATGGAAAACCCCACTTGTATGAGACCTATATATTTACATGCATCACAGTATACATGCAACTCTGTATTAGAACTAACATTCTTTACTTGGATAAATTTTTCAGCTTGATTTTTCTCTGCTGTTTTAAGACAACTGAAATAAAAAAGTCACTACAGTGTCTTTATTCCATTTTTGTTGTTGTTGTCAATTACTCCTTAAGATTTCTTCGTCTTTTTATTCTTTTAGATCCATCAGGCTGGTCACGCTCCTATTCTTCCTGGAGAAAATAACTTTTCTCTTCCAGGTTGGTTGGACAGCAATTGGTAATTACTATTAAAATCTCTATATATTATAGTAGTAACAGAATTTTTTCATGTTTGATATGAACAATGCTCCTTGTCTTATTCAGTATATAAGAGCTATTTCACCCAATATACAGGTGCATGGCTTGGTTTGCCACTGGGTGTATCTTATAGCAGGCTTCCACAAGTCTATTCACCAAAAGCAGGAAGCCCAGCAGCAAAAAGATCCCCTTCCTTGGGTGCCAAGAACTCCAGAGTGCATCAAAGAGAACTGCCTTCCCCTAGTGGGACCTGTTTTATTCAACATCTTTATAAATGATTTGGATGAAGTTATAGAGGGAATGCTTATTGAATTTGCAGATGATACTAAATTGGGAGGAGTAGCAAATACAGTAGAAGACAGAGTCAGGATACAGGATGATCTTGAAAAGCTGGAATACTGGGCTAAAACAGAATGAGTTTTAACAGGGATAAATGTAAAGTCCTGCATTTAAGTAGGAAAAATCAAATGCATAATTCTAAGATTGTCTTAGCAGTAGTCCGTGCGAAAAAGATCTAGGAGTCTTAGTAGACCATACACTGAACATAAGTCAGCAGTGTGATGCGGTAGCTAAAAAGACAAATGCCATTTGGGACTGTATTTGCTCTGGTTAGACCTCGTATAGTATTGTGTTCGGTTATGGGCACCACAATTTAAGAAGGATATAGACAAGCTGGAACGTGTCCAGAGGAGGGCAACAAAGATAGTGAGGGGTCTGGACACTAAGTCCTATTAGGAAAGGTTAAAGGAGCTGGGTATGTTTAGCCTGGAGCGGAAACAACTGAGAGGTAATATGATAACCATCTTCAAGTACTTGAAGGGCTGTCAGATAGAGGATGGTGCAGAGTTGTTTTCTGTTGCCCCAGAAGGTCAGAGCAGAATCAAGGAGTTGAAACTAAAACAAAAGAGTTTTTGGCTAAACATTGAGAAGAACTTCCTGCCAGTTAAGAGTAGTTCCTCAGTGGAACAGGCTTCCTTGGGAGGTGGTGGGCTCTCTTTCTTTGGAGGTTTTTAAACAGAGGCTAGATGGCCATCTGACAGCAATGCTGATTGTGTGAACTTAGGCAGTTCATGAGAGGGAGGGCAGGAAGGGTTGCCTCGGGCTTAGTTCTTGAGGCCCTTTCTTACACGCCCAGGGAAATGCTGATTGCCACTTTGTGGTCAGGAAGCAATTTTTCTCCAGGCCAGTTTGGCTGGGGATCCTGGAGTTTTTTTGTCATCTTCTGGGCATGGCACAGGGGTGTGGGGGAAGGTATTTGTGACTTTCCTGCATTATGCAGGGGGTTGGACTAGATGACTCTGGAGATCCCTCCCAACTCCATGATTCTATGGGGGAAATGACTGGCAAGGTTCTCTTCACTGTGCTGATCTTTGAATAAAGAACCAGATCAAGTTCCTTCTTTGCCTGTTCCAGTTACTCTTATATGCACAAAATACTTGGTAAAAGGAAAGGCTAAGTGAAGAGCACAAAAAATGCTGGGCCAAAAATTATGGACTAACTCATTTGTGAGCTGCAGGCAGAAAAGTGGTTCCCTATACTTATAATGACATGTCTGCAAACCTGTGTCCTGTTCACATTTATATTTTACGTTTTTATGTGTGCACCTGAAAATAAAATTAGTGAAGTAGCCTTCAGGAAGTGCCCAGAAGTAGGCTGCCCAATTGTAATTCAGAAATGTGGTAATAGTGTAAAGGCAGCAGCAACATTACAAACAAATATAAGTTACAAACCACATTTGTTAATTTTTATGTTAAAGTGGAAACATCAAGATACTGATTAGATTTCAGAGCCCACACCTAATGACAACCTATACTTTTTTTTTTTTGGGGGGGGGTTATTTATATTTTATGCACACCCACACACAGTGTGAATTTGTAGTCAGTCTTAGATTTCAAATAATATGGAAATAAATCTAGCATCTGGACTGAACATTGGGTTAATTCTATTGGCGATAGTCCAAAGTGTCACACAGTTAGTTCTGTGTACTTAAAGGGAGCTCTGAGATGATGTTTCTCAAGTAACAGCCTCCTTCCCCCATGCCACACATGCTAAGGTCACTTTTAAAAATCAGGTATCCCATTGGAAGAGAAACATCTATTCAAGAAACAAAACAAAAACTGAGCTAAGCATGCCCAAATCGTTAGGTGTGCCCAACTTATTTTTCTTTTTGGAATCACAGTCCTTGGGAGACTATTCTCCCAGTTTTTCCTTGGATGAAACCTTTTCAAAGTCCACACACCACAGACTGAAATAGATCTCCTATTCTCAAAGAGCTCTAGCTTCACATCCATTTGCAAATTCAACCTACTGCACATCTCTCCTTGAGATATTAGCATATTTGCTTATTTCCAAACCAGATGAATTCTGAGGTCAACTCATAACTCTGTGCCAATAGTTGAGGACACCATTCCTACTATCACTCTTTCCTGAAGAAATACTGCCTTTCCCTAGCATTTTAAAAGATTTTAAGTATATGATTACACTTTTTTGACAGTAGAAAAAAGATCTGTAGAATAAATTAGAATTAAAAAATGATACAAATTACACTTTTCGACTTTTAAAAGAATGAGCAAAAGGATTCTCAGCCTTGCATAACTATAGTACTGAATAATATTTCAAATACATGTGTCTTGTGAATATGTACATAAATGCTGCATAAGGAAGGCAACCTTAATTTTCCTTATTTCAGAATCAATATTTCAAGTTAGTCTGTTCTAAGAAACATCTGGTTAGTATACTATATAAAGATTAGAAGATACAAAGGTGAACCCACAAGAAACTTGTGGGGAGGAGGTATTCCCCCACCTTTGCTTCCTTCCCTCTCCCCCTCCCCCTTTCTTTCTCTCCCCAAGCCAATCCCTCCTTTTTCTTTCCAACCCGCAACCAAGTCGACCCTTCCTCCTTCCTTTTC
>NW_015164247.1:354207-365996 GCF_001447785.1 Gekko japonicus
TCTCCCCCCCCCCCCCCCCCCCGCAAGCCATTCCTCTTCTTTCTCCCCCTCAAGCAAATACCCCCATCTTTCCCCCCCCAAGCCAATCACCCCCTTCTTTCTCCCCTCCTTTCCCCCTAACTTTGAGCCCGACAGTGGTGGCAGTGCCTGGGAGGCCGAGCCAGTGCAGGCTCAGCCATAAAGTCCTCGCCACTCCGTCCCTCTTTGCTCCCAGCTTCCCAAAAGCGGAAACGCCTGTGAAGGCCTCGTCACTAGGAAAGCCGTTGCTAAGGGCAGTCACATGCTCAGAACAGTCACTTTCCAAGGAGAGAGTGGGAGGGGGAGAGAAAGCTCCTCGTCATTGGTAAGTCCGTTCTCGGCGCATGAACAAAAAAAGCTGTTGTACTTTTGGGGGGGATTTAAGTATCCCCCGTATCCTTTTTTTAAAGTTTTTAGATTTTTCTACACACCTCTTTCCTTTCTTCTTTCCTTCTCTTTCTTTCCCTCTTTTTATCCCTTTTCCTTCTCCTTCTTTCCCTCTTTCCTTCCTTCTTTCCTTCTCTCTACTCTCTCTCTCTTTCCTTCCCTCTTTCCTCCTTCTGCGGCCCAACTCTGCGGCCCAACTCTCTTCATTTCTCCCCCCTCGCAGGCTGGCTGGGGAAGGGGAGGCTTTTGAAGATGCCTTCCCCCCCTTTCTTGCTTTCCCTTCTGACACTACTTCCGGTGATGTCAGGGGCTGTGGCATATGCTAATGAGCTATTATGCTAATAGCCTAGTGGCTCATTAGCATACCTTATGCTAATGAGCTCCTGCAGCTCTTTTTCTACGAAATGACCTCTGGTCACCAGCATGCTCCAGACAAATATCTCAATCCTTCATTCATTCGTTCATTCGTTCATAGACCTTTATTGGCATATCATTAGTCATAAGGTATATAAAACATTGTATCGTAAAATTAAAATCTAAGATTCCATACAAATTTAGTACAATCAAAATAGTACTATCTAAAATTTTGTACCTTAAGAACTTCGGTAAGAAACTTGGCAACAGCATTAGTGATCTCAGGGATCGAATCATTCAAGAGAAGTTGACATTTTAACTTGTTACTCAAATAAATTTTAGGATGAAGCAAACTTAGAAGGAATTTTCTGCGAGGTAGCTCATACAGGGGGCATTCAACAATTGTATGCTCAATCGTGTCCAGGGAGTTAAGATCACAGGGGCACAGCCGTTCTTGTTTTGGGATTTGATGATATCTGCCATAGAGTATTCTAGAGGGAAATGCGTTAACCCTGGCCAGAAGAAAAGCTCTACGATGAAGAGGGATGTCGAGATTGTAAAAATATTGGGGCATCTTGCCTAAATGGTTAGAGAGGCCAAGCATGGTAGGTGAACAGATATGAGGTTGCGTAGGGAAATATCTCAATCAAAGTTCTTGTGGCAGCCATGTGCCCACAACATGGACTTCATAATGTGTGAACTGGCCATCCGTCTGCATCTAATAAAATGCAGAATATTTATTTACTAACAGCTCATTGATGATTCAGTTTTCCTCACTTTTAAATTCTTTTTTTTAAAATACATCTCATTATATCATATGGATAAAAGAACAATAAAGAATACAAACATTATTTGTTTTGATCAGAAATTTTTCCTTGTTATATGAATGGCAAGTGACTTCATGATTTACCATAAAGCAGAGAAAACATTTATAAAAACAGAACAAATGTAAAGTTTTATCACTGATCATTACTGAGGAAGATAGTGTGAGATTCTTAAATCACAGCTGGAACAAACATAATTTTTTTCCGAAATCAGGCACACTTACTTCTGTGGTATAAGTTTGATCATGTTTGATCATTTCACTGCTGTGCAAGGTCCTCACTATAGCAAAGTCAGGTGTAGCAACGGCTCCTCTTTCACAGCTGTGGGTGTATGTATCTTCACCTTGTGACTGATCAATATCGAGACCTTCTTGAACCAATTCTTCATCTTTGGTGTTTGAGACCTTTTTCTTTTTTTTCTGCTTCTTGGTTGCATTCTGTCCATCAGCGTGTGCTTTCCTTTGTCTAAATTGAGCAAGCTGTATATAAAAGAAAATCTTGTTAGGGTGAAAGTTTCTCTCTTTATTGCAAATGACACTAATTATCGGGGTTTATAGATTGTGCTACATAAACCTTCAGAGTAACTGCTAATGAAAACTAAGCTGGAGGTTACTGTCCTACATCCCAAATATCCCTGGATATAGTTCGATATGAAAATATTGTCACACGGCCACATGTAATATGATCAGTACATCAGTATGTGGCATAATCAGGTGATGTGTTCAAACGTTATACTTAACCAGTATCCTACCTACTTTAAAAGAGATCACCAAGAATCTCACATCTTTAAAACATATATTTAGATCACGAACACTGATCTAATATTTACCCATTTTGCATTCTCTGCCCTCATCGCATTTCTTATTAAGCATCATACTAAAGTATTATGAAAAGTATTTCACTTGGTACAAAGTTGAACAACTTTATTAGAGTTCATAATGTTAAAGTAATGACTCTATCTCTAAATAATTTCAAATGCACAAAAGTAAATTCTGTAACTGTCTAACAGAAGATAGAAGGCAAATTATCAGACACCCTACCTTGTAGCAAAACATGCCTATGAACAAAAGTCGCAGGTGAGCCAGACAAAGAACAGCTGAAAACCAATTACCACATAAGCTATTCAAATACTGTAAGTCAATGCCTTTCACACAGCTTATCACTTTTAATGAGATACAAGTGGATTTTCACAACTACATCAGCACAATACATTTTTCATAGCAGAAAGCAAATATAGCCTCCTTGAAGAAAGCTACATATCTACTACTTGATTAAACACTGGAATACCTTTGAAAGGTTTGTCACCATCTGAATAAACAAGTTTATTTATAATGTACAAAATAAACATGGGCACAAGCACCAACCTATCTTATAAATACCCCCAAAAACCCAAAACCATGCCTTTTGGAAAACAGATGCCAAAAGTCAGTATTATCTGCCCATATAATACAATAATACTGTGTTCATGATATTCACCAGTCCAGAAAGCCAGGCCTCCATTCAACCTCTTCATTGACACTCAGATGACTCGAAAAGGATTCAAACTTTTGACAAAAAAAGAAAAAAGAAATCTGTCTTCCCAGTTGCTGTAGGATGGAATGTGAGTGGTTTTTCTTCTATTTATCAGCCAACCTCAAACTAGCAGAAATGCCACCAGAGGGCTACTGTATTTGCAAATCAGCCACAACATGCTGCACAGCGAGCTACTTTTGTCCTTCTTCAAGTACAGACTTTCCGTTTCCCCAGCAGGAGACTCCAGCCTCAGGCCCTTGACGAGACGCTGACACACCGGCATATGGCTCCTGCTCCACTCACAGAAGGACCTTGGGATTTGCTGAGCCAAAAATGTTCACCAGCATGTTTAGCATTTGTTTCCTCCTGCTCTTCTTCGCCTCCTTAATTAGCTTACCCGATTAACACAGCCTTTCTTACTCTACATTAGCAAGCATTTATAAATTTACTTATAAATGCTGGAAACCCTAAATATTTCATTAATATTTTAAAATCGACAACAAAAGGCACCCACAGGACTAGAGATTGTCTAATTATCCTTCCTGACAATTTCTTGCTAACCTCACCAAGCTCAGGTAAGCAACTGAAAGCTAAAGAGACTTATCTTCTTAACAGAGGAAAGAATGGCTTTCAGTTCCCTTAGCCTTTTATACAGCCAGTCCAGACATCCAACAACTGCTTAAGGCTGCAAATCTTCCCACTTACATATCCATAAAATATTTTAATGTGTAACATTATTTTTAGTAAAGAAACACATTAAAGTAACTATGACTAATGGACAGATGCAAACTTTTATCTTGGATTCTCAGGAGAAAAAGGTTTATGTGGCTAAATAATCAGAATATTCTAAACTTCTTGATGAGACATTATGAAATCCCAAGCACACAGTACATATCTTCCATTTTAAGATACCATACAAAGGCTCAATAACTTTCTAATTAAATACAAAATCAGCATGGCTCTTTGAAAATAAAAAGCAGTAGATTTGTTTGAGAAGGAGCCCTTTGGAATGTACAGAGAGCTTTCCATTGACCCCCATCAGTAGGCTTAGCAGGTTCCCACTGGGGGTGGGGGATCAGCCACCCCCACCTCCCATTGCCTACAACAGCTTGTGCAACCAGCAGGAGAAAAATAATATTTAAAAGAAAGGCATTGGTAACATTACTCCCAGGGAACACCCAGAAGTGATATCAGTGCCCTCTAGGAATCACTGCAAACTCTGTGCTTTCTCTACAGATTTTCCAGTGATCTCTAAAGAGGTGTGAAATCCCCAACAGTGCCCCCGGTGTTCGCCCCCAAATTCCTACCTGGCAACCCAACCCATCAATGTTCTAAAGACTATGTGCTAAAGTCATCTTATTCACTTTGAATACTGAAAACTTCCAAAGATGGCTTGAATACTATTTTATCCCCTGCCCAAATATTTTGAAAGAATTGCCAGAGTGGTATCCCACAGCATATGTTCAAAGGGTAAAAGTTAGTTATTAAAAAGGGGAACCTAGAAATTCAACGGCACTTCGAAAGGTAAAAAGCAGAGAATATCTTTAAAATGTCAAAATGTAACTAAATGAGAAAGGCAAATATTACTACATTGACTAATGTCAGATACACACCCAGCAAGGCCCATTATATGCATTTCAGTCCCTTTCTTTGTTTAAGGTTAAAAAAAAAAAAGTCCAGCCACCTATATATTATTTTTAATCAGGGCTCCCAAGTACTTACCTTAATTCGGCGGGGGATGTATAGTTCTTCGCAAGACCATTCCCACGGGGGAAACACAGGCGCTGCACTATTCCGTCGCCCAGATGTGACGTAGGCACATAGCTGGGCAACGGAATAGTGCAGTGCCTGTGTTACAAGCAAGAATCTTCTGGCGGGGAAGCATGTGTCCCCCGCTGGTTCGTAGGTAGGTACTTGGGAACCCTATTTTTAATGCAGCGCAGTAAATAAAATTGTGCCCAGCAATAGGTCTTGCAAACTAATCATTTTGATTAAGCATTCTGTATTCCTCGAGCATAAGAAACATACTTCAGAAAGAAAAAACAGATCACAGGATGTACTGCTAACAACTAGACTAATAACGGAATTCCAAAGCCTGCTTCTAGAAATATTTAGGGTGGTAAATAAGCCCTACACTGGTATACCCTGTATTTGGAAGCTGCAGCTGCACCTCAGAGCTGTCAGGCCAGTGTAATATCATCAGCAAATAAAGCTGGGCCTCATCAGGAGTGTGTCAGTTACAGCAAGGCTCAGCCAGTTTTCTAAGCCTCTCTGCCCCTGGTCACATCCCCAACACTGGCTCAATGTTATGCCAGCAAGAAATTTGATGTAGCTTTGAAGAAAATAAGTTCCTTCCTCCAAATGGTGGGGAAGCACAGTGTACTTCACACAGGTAAGCAAGGAACGTGGAATTCTGGTCTCTAACTGTAACTACTGCAATTGTTTCCTCATGCCCCACATCTACTTACTCTGTGTACTGCCTGAACAACCTTGTCTTCTTCAACAGCTGCTAGCAGTTAATATGCACAGTGCAAAGGTGGGGGGAGTACACATATGCTGGAGCCTCATCATCTCACAGTCAGCATAATGCCATGCCATTACAACTTTCCCCCCAGGAACTCGGGGACACAGGATCCACAACCACATCCCTTGGTGACTGCCAGCAACATCACTCTAGCCTTCACTAATGCTAGCCAAACACTTATGATGTCTACTGCCTTGCAGGATCAGAGCCCCATGAAGAAGCAATAGCAGACACAGCTCCAATGCAACTCCCTCCAAAGGAAGGTTAAGTTCGGTTTCCCCTAACATGTGGAAACCCCCAAAATAGATGGAGGAGATGAAGAGCCTGCATGAACACCACAAGCATACCTTTGCAGTGCACTTGCTCTTTGCTGGTACAAGACATCTTTATTCATTACTGTCATTTACTACCTTCAATCTCTGTGGAATGGGCACAGGACCTGGTGCTACGATGGTGATGAATCGGGGTTTAGAACAGGGCTGTCTGGCATTTCCATGGCTAAATATTAATGGTTCCTGCAATGTGCAGGACCGATATTTTGGTAATGTACATAGAATAACTTGCTAGTTCACCAAAACAACCAGAGATTCTGGCACACATAAGGTTAATCAGAAACACAGACTGTCTCTAAATATGCCAACCTCTGGTCACATACAAAAAATTGCTGACAATCCTTGCACAACTTTCAGTAATTATTTCACTTCATGTCTGCTGTAAGGAACAGGTGTGAGTCCAGTTGGCATGGCCAGTCAATTACTCATCTGCTGGACGGTTATCTACTTTGAAACTCTGCCTGACTAGTATTCAGTTTCCAAAAGCAATACCAATGTGGCACTGATTATATCTTTCACTGTAAAACAAAGTATGCAAAAGCACACCCCAAGAATAAAGCAAGACATGACAGCAAAATGCAAAGACCTGAATCAAAGTGTACGGTTTATTAATATAAGCAGGTCCTGGATGTATTCAAACTCTTCCACAAAGCATCACATGCTGAAATGGAGGAGAGAGAACCTTTGCTCCAACCACTTCCCTCTCTGATTCCTCCACTTCAGTTTCTCCTCTTCTCCAGCTGCTTTCAATTCTCACTCCAACTGGATACTGCACTGTTTGCACAAACACCACTGCAACAGCATGACAACGAAGGTTGGGAATTTGTTCTTTTATATAGCAGAATAAATATTTCACATGTATTCAACAGAACAACAAAACAAAACAAAAACAGTTAAATCTTGTGGGGAAATTTGGGGGACGCAAGAATGAAACAAACAGTGCAATCCTAGACAGAGTTACTCCATTCTAAATCCACTGAAGTAGTTCTGTACAGGCTTGTGCTGGAAGTGGTGTTTCTTTCTCCACAACCAATCATACTAAATTAGACAGATAAGTATGCTTGGTAAATCAGTAAGTAAACATAATCTGGATTAGCCTAGCCTATAAAACAAGTGATAAAGATGCACAGCATGAGTGTGTTTGTTTGCTGGAAGGTGGAATTAACAGGATTTCAGCAGTTTCAGTGAAGAGGTTGCACATCGCCACATCGGTCCAAAGCATAATCCAAAAACTATGTAATGTCTTTTATTAGGACCAGTCAAAATGACACAAAACACTATTCAAGCTTTCAAGTTCTTCAGACCTACTCTGACAGCAGTGCAGAATTATGGTTAGATTTATTTATTTATTATTTCAATTTATATCCCGCCTTGCCAGACAAACTGGCTCAAGGTGGCGACACATAGCACACTGGAAACATGTATAATGTAGCCCCCAAATATCTCCAATATGCACAAATGTTACCCAGTACCCTTGAAGAGCCAAGGTCCCATCTCCAGCTTCTGCATAAATACTTATACTGGAATATGGGAACACAGTGATTAGATGTAAAAGCAACTTTGCACGGAAGTAAATCATTTGCAAAATGCTTTAGTTCTGTTTCCCAAATAAAAATTTGAAATACACAATCTAGCAGTTATTAGTGAAATAGATCCAGTTCACATACTAGTTATCTAATCAAGCTTTACTGGGTAAATACGGTTTGTTTTAATCATAAATATACAGAAAACCACAGTCACTCTACACCATCTGTGTTTTCTACACAGGAGCTAATTATAAATGTTGCAAGCGCATGAAACGCCAGCAAGGGTTGCAGGAATCTCCAAGCAGTGCTTGTCAATCAAGTAACAAGCCCTAAAGTAACAAGCTCTTAAATATGAGGTGAATGAAAAAAGTCAAGCCTTGATATAAAAAATAGATTATCTAGTTATTAAAATAAAAAAATAGCATTTGACAAGTAGAAGACTTGAGTGAGGACTCACGGGAGGGTAAAAGAAGAGTGTGATTACCCCCACTTCTCTCCCTCTTGGTTTTTCTTTTTCCCCTCTAGGCAGCCTCTGTCCCCACTCACTCACCCTTTCTTTCCCCATCTCCTCCCCTTTTCCATTTTACTTTTTCATCTTTTCTGCTACTCCCTGCTAAAGCTTTACTGTCTTTCCATCCTATGTTTTGTTTTGGCTCTCCCCATCATATCTTTGGCTCTCTGCTTGCCTCCCCCCCCCATATTGCCAGGTTTCTGATCTCATCTTGCTCCCCCTCCCCCATGATTGGCCCTCTGCTCTCATCTCACCTTCCCATCATCGTCGGCTGTCTGCTTGCCTGGGCCCCTATTGTTGGTGCAACATTCACCTGCTTTCCCCCCCCCCCATCCTCAGCAGGGCCCTTGCCCACTCCCCCCAATCCTTGGCACAGTGCTTGGAGCAGCTCTCAGAGTCTGCTGTGGACAGGCCCAGAGCAGCTCCTGGTGTCTGCCACAACTGCCAGCTCTAAAGGTGAGCACATTGTCTGCACATGCACAGAGAATGCTTTATTAAATTTAATCCCCCAATGTACTTTTTGAACATTTCAGATTTTTCTGCAAACATGGGGGGGGGGGTTTCCCCAAGCTTGCAGAAAAATCTGTTCAGCATCAGATGGGGGACAGATTTCACTATTAGATATATATAAAGATATAAAAAGCCAACTATTTTATAGGACTATCATCTGCTATAACTTGATCAAAAATAAACAGTCAACGAAGTTAAAGTCAAGGGCAACATTTAATAATTTGTTTGACATTTTTTTTACTATATCAAACAATATTCCAAATGCGAAAGGAAATTGACTTGTCACTTCCACAACACATTCTGTCCTTCAACTTCAACAGAACTGTGCAAATATAATGGGAACCTCATGAGCACAGAGGCAACTCTGCAGGAATCAAACTTCACAAAGTATGTCAACAAAGTGTCTAGAATCAAGCTTATACAAGGGTTGTAGAGGGGGAAAAAAAGAAAGTGTACAACTAAGGAACAAAGGTCCGAGTACGATCCAGAGAGCTACTCATACATTCACAAGAATTTCAGTGTGCACAAAGGAGCTTTGTATTTATTAATTAAAACATTTATACCCCACCTTTCCTCATGGTTCAAGGTGGTTTCCCCCACAGCAGTGCCTTCTACCTCACTGAAATCCAATTAATAATCATGCAAATAAATAAAATATATCTAAAATTCTGAAGAGAAACTAATATACTTCTAAACAAATGGCTATTAGTTTACAGATGATTATGTAGACATGACAGCTAAATCTTAGGGTACTTAAAACCAGTGATTTGAGCTGTGAACTGGCAAGACAAAATAGAGAAACCCCAAAATTTGGAAAAAATTCAAAATCTAAAAACCTAACATTTTTTAAAAAATGATAAAAGGAGCACCTGTAGCTTTAAGCAATGGATTCCCTCAGTGGCTGCCGCTAGGTAACCACAGTATTCCAGGCTTGGTTCAGTCAGTAAAAGGCAGAGGGAGGTGGCAGGACACTTTCCAGGCCTATTTTGGCCTTTGAGGGAGGACTCATTGGGGCCAGGCCTGGGTTAAGGTTGCCAGCACCAAGTTGAAATATTTCTGGACATTTTGTGGTTGAGTCTGAGAAGGTCAGGGTTTGGGGAGGGGAGAGGCTTCAACCAGATATTATGCCATAGAGTCCACCTTCAAAAGCAGCCATTTTCTCCAGGGAGACAGATATATGTTGTCTGGAGTTCAGTTGTAATTCCAGGAGATCTGAAGGTCGGCAACCCTTAGCCTGAAAGCAACCTCTGGGTGACTTGATACCACCTGACTTGTATATCTCAATTAGACCTGGCTGCTTGCTACTCTTCAACAGCAGCTACCCTATGAAGCAGTTAGAGCTTCAGAGCAGGGTCTGATGAAACTAGGGCTGCCAAACCGCGGCGGGGGATCCGTGCGTCGTCGCAGGATCACTGCCGCGGGGGGACAGCGATCAGCGTTGCACTGGCGTCGCCAGGATGTGACGCTACACGTCGCCCTGGCAACAGGACTCCAAACAGCCTTGTTGCCAGAGCAACGCGTAGCGTCACATCCTGGCGACGCCGGTGCAACGCGGATCGCTGTCCCCCGCGGCAGCGATCCTGCGACGATGCACGGATCTCCCGGCGCGGTTTGGCAGCCCTAGGGGAAACCCTGGTTCGAACTCCCATCTTGCTGCAGAAGCTCACTGAGTGGATCATGGAGCAGTCACATTTTCAGCCTAGCCTACCTCATAGGGTTGATATGCAGATAAAAAAGAGGAGAATACTGTGAGATGCTTTGGTCTCCACTGTGGAGAAAGGCAGGGTATAAATGAAGTAAATAAACAATAAATACAGCTGAACATGGGAGGAAGATAAAAGGTAGGTTGGTAGATGGCTGAGAAGGAAAGAATGAGGCAGGGAAAAGGGAGTGGATATGGAGATTGCCAGGGGAAAGAAAAAAGGAAATAGTGTGGGGAAGGGGATACAGGGGAAAGTGATGTGCCACCCCACAAATCCTTGAGGTTTCTTACTATGCAAGTGGGCCTGCCCCAGTGACTGGCCCCACACAACTTGGCCACAGTGTGCCTAGGCAAAGGCTGTCAGAGGAGAAGAGAGGGAAACCTTAAGACAGAGGAGCAGATATAGGTTGGTTGGCTGTTGGGTGGGAATGAGATAGGGTTGCCAACTCCAGGTTAGGAAACTCCTAGAGATTTGGTGGTGGAACCTGGAGAGGGTGAGGTTTGAGGAGGGGAGAGACCTCAGAGGGGTATAATGCCATAGACCCATCCCTCCAAAGCAGCCATTTCCTCCAGGGGTACTAGGATTGCCAGGTGGAGACTAGAGATCAGTTCCCCAGTCAACACAGATCAGTTCCACGGGAGAAAATGGCTACTTTGGAGGGTGGACTATGTGGCATTATACCCTGCTGCGGTTGCTTCCCTCCCCAAACCCCATCTTCCCAAGTCTCCACTCCCGAATCTTTAGGAATTTCCCAACCTGGAGCTAGCAACCCTATGGGGATCTGATCTCTGCAGTTTGGAGATCTGTTGTGATTCCAGGAGATCTCCAGGTCCCATGTGGAAGTTGGCAACCCCAGAAGGAGAGAAGGAAGCAGGCAAAGGGGAGATGCTATGGGGGTTTTCAGGAAATGGAAAGAGGAAATAGTGGGGGAGGGGTAAATGAGATGTATTTATTTCCACAACGGGCCTTATTCCTAGTATACATATATTTAAAATGGCTTGTGTTCTTCAATATAAGGGCATAAGATGTAAATTTTGGTTAAAAGATCCTTTACCACTCTAATACTCTGATGATAACCTGGTAGTAAGCTCCCCCTTTAACAAAAAGTCCAATGATCAGAGAAGAAAGAGACTTACTGGGAACAGATGTTTCATTCCCTCCAGATGACAAAGCTTTGTATTATCTCAAATCTGTCTACAATTGATTTCAATAGCTCACTCCCATCCAACACTGTGCTTTGATCATGACAGAAATGAGTTCAAAAGTCCTTATGTTCACACAGCTGGGAAACAGCAGACTTTCTAGTTCCAGACATCCCATGGGTCTTAAGACTTCAGGATGGCAGCAATCATTTTCTTGTTTAGAAACCAGGATTGCATACCATGGTTTAACCCTGGTTTGTATGTAAGAGAATAAACTGCAGTTTCTTGTGGTTTTGACATCATAAGCAACCTTGAACTCTGTGAGGAAGAAAGGTATCTACTAACCGTTTAAAATAATGAAGGTAAACGACAAACCAGAGTTTATCCAGAACATGAAGTCTTCATTTTTTTAAGTCTAATACAAGGTGTAGAAGAAGGAGGAAAGA
>NW_015164247.1:366095-376096 GCF_001447785.1 Gekko japonicus
GTGCGGCCGCATTTTGACCCACAGCTTCGCCCGATTTTCCCCACGGTTTCGTGATCCTGTTTTTTGAGGATCACGAAACCGCGGGTCAAATCAGGCAAAGCCGCGGGTCAAAATGCGGCCGTGCAGCTTCAAGTGGGAAATTGACATTTCATTCTATGCAGCCTTTTTGGTGTGAGATACCACCTGTGTATGATCTTGAAGGAATTCATCCTAATATTGTGAACCCGTGAGGAGAATGCCGGAGAATGCCGGAGAATTCCATATGTCAAGCCATTGTGATTGTTGTAATTCTGTTTCCGGCAAAGGGAGGCACGACCGCGGCGCAGCTCTTGTGTGAAATTGGTCTTAGCATTTAGGAGACTCATTGTCTTGGTTTGCTTGCGATACTGGAATGCAGACAATAGCCCACTGCAGATGTAAACGAAATCATGGGTTAATTCAGCTACCCAAACTTAATTGGTTGTGTGAACACAGATTACCATACTATCTATGTTAATTAGGGTCTCTCAGACCAGGATTTAAAGCCAGGATGTGAAGTTGGCTTATTAACCAGAGTTAGTCTTAAACTATGGTTTCATGTTACATACAAACATGACATCCTTGGTTAATCCCGGTCTCAACTATAGAAGCACCTGGTGAGAGCAGTTCAAAAAACAAGCCACTCTGTTTTTAGTGCCTTTTGGTAGCGGTTTGCACACAGTTCTTTGCATTCTTAAAGGTACAGGAACACCAGCATGCTCAGTCATTACATACTGCAAACACAGAAACATTTTCATGTCTCATTACCCAAAACCATTTTACAATGAGGCAGGTCTGAGAGATGGATCACCCCCGTCCCGAGCTGCCTCACTGCCACTGAGGAGCAAGCCTGACTATCCTAGCTTATGGTAGGCCAGGTTTGGGAGGTGCACTCTTCCAATCCCTGCACCTCTGTCAATGCCACCTGGCTTGGCTCTAAGGTGGGTTGCAGAGGTGCTGCTTCTGCAGTCTACCTCATGCCACAAGGTCAGTACAGGACAGGGGTGTTTGTACTGGTGAAATGCCCTGCCTATCACTTGTGCCACTAGCCACAGAGTCCAGAGGCCCAGGACCTTTCAGTCCTCTGTGCCAAGGACAGCTCCACATTTAGCTGATGAGAGAGGTAGGGTACAACCCATTGTATATAGTTTTAGAATACTGTAATATTGATCAGTGAGGTGTAATTTTGGTTTAGAACGATAGTGTGGTGGGATGAAGATAGATGGACTGCTTGGTTTTACCATGTTACTTTTGTGTCAACACTAAAAAAGCATTTTTTAAAAATTTATTTTAAAAAAAATCATGAGAAACTTGGGACAAGTTCATCACAAACACTAAACCAAATAACTCTGTTATCCAGAACACTCAGTTAACTGGCATTGCCCAGAGGGGAACCTCTTCCCCCTCATCCACCATACATGGGGCTCTTGCCTCTCCAGTCAACTTGCTTAATCCCTCTGGCCATTGCTGGGCTTCTAACAACCAGTGCTGTGAGAACAGAAGAGATTGCTGAAAGATGTAATGGGATTACAAGCATGTGGCTTTATAAGCAAATAGATCAATCAAGGCTGTAAGCAAATTAAGAAGAAGAGAAGAGATTGGATTTATACCCCGCCCTTCACTACCCAAAGGTGTCTCAGAGCGGCTTACAAACTCCTTTCCCTTCCCCGCCCCACAACAGACACCTTGTGAGGTAGGTGGGGCTGAGAGAGCTCTTGACAGAAACTGCTCTTTTTCAAGGACTGCTCTTATCAGAACTATGGCTTGCCCAAGGTCATCCAGCCAGGTGCAAGTGGAAGAGTGGGGAATCAAACCCGGTTCTCCCAAATTAGAGTCCGTGCACTTAACCACTACACCAAACTACCAAACTACACCAAACATACAGCAAAAAAAAAATTTAAAGGCACATATCCCAAACTAGAACACAGTTCTAAAACTGCACAGGTTAACTGCAGTCATCAGTATGTCAGTATATCCATCTTGCTGTTAGACATACTTTTGTTTGTGATAAACTGTGAACTATTTACTATATTGGTTTTCATTGTTCTAATCAAAAGCTTACAGCTCAGAGTCTTATGCATACCAAGAACTCCCACTGAGTTCAATTAAACTTAGCCCTCAGTAACAAACACAGGACTATTTTTATTTTATTTCTTTATTTTTGACATTTTTACCCCACACACTCCAAGACTACAGTCTTGGTCTTGATCTTCATTATAATACAACTAGGGAGCAAAGCCCGTTGAGGAGGGATACAACGGGCAGCCTAGAGAGGTAGGGTGGGTGGGTGAGGGGGTGGGTGAAGGTAGGAAGGGGGGAGAGAGAAAGCTGCCCCCATGTGTCCTGCGGGGCGGGTGGGTTGGCGAAGCGGATGGGTGGGGGAGGGAGAGAGAGAGAGAGAAAGTGGGGGGGAGAAGGGAAGTGGGGGGGTTTGAGAACCTTCCTCTGCTCCTGGTATGACCCCCGCGGTTCCCTGCCCTGCCTCCTGCCTGGCACCGGCTCGCTGTAAAGGGAAGGACGCGGCCACTCCCTCTCCTGGCGCGCCCCCCTCGCCTCCTCTCCCTCCCCGCTCTTACGGAGGTGGCCGGCGCCTCCAGCCACTTGCGGGTCTCGCCTTCTGCCCCGGCAGCTAGGCGACAAGCGCCTCGGCCAGGGCGGCGACCTCCATCTCACCTGCGCGGAAAGTCACCTCCCGGGCCTCGTCCATCCCCGCTGGCGCTTTCCCTCATCGCGGCCCGCTGCGTGACGCGGCATCAGAGGCGGGACTCAGAGGACATGGCCAATGGAACCGGGGCAAGCCTTTGAGGGACAGCGCAGCCGGCCAAACACTGTCCGCTGCGTCAGTTTGCGTCTTACTGAATTATTATAAGGGAGAGATTATGTTTTCATGGAGTTTTGTTTCTTCCCAAAAAGCAATGTTAACAAAACCCACTTCTTCCCATAAAGGGTATCATAGCAAACTATGTAGAGGTATGATTCTCTTCTCTCACCCAACACGATGAAACAGTGAGACAGTGAAGCTAAGTGACACAGATTTAAACATGAAGTGGGAGTTATCCAGGTTTTATTCATCTCAGTTATATAACTATTATTACCCAAAACTTCTCTTTACAGGTATAGATAGCAGAAACAATGTATCATGGAAGCTTCTGAATTAGAATATAAAATCAGGGGACCAGAAGGGACTTCCAGGGAGCATCTTATTTCCCAAATTCCCTTTAACTAAAAGTCCTCATTGCTACTTCCCCATTCCTGTTCCTACTCCCCTTCCCACCCATCAGCAACATCCCATTAATTTGCCTCCATGACTTCAGCTTTCCCTCCTTCCCTCCCCCTTGGCAGCCTCTACCTGGGAAAATTCTGCTAGCCACTGGACCCAATTGTGTAGTGGGGAACCTGCAAATACTTGCAGGGAGCACCTTGCTTTCTCCTGTATCCCCCTCCCCACACTATTTCCTCTTTCCTTCTTCTGACAACCTCCATATCTTTACCTTCCCTTTTTCCCCACCTGCCAACCAACCTACCTTTTATCTGCTCCCCCATTTTCAGCTACATTATTTATTTACTGCATGCACACAACCCTCGTTTCTCTCCCCAATGGAGAACCAAAGTAGTTTACATCATTCTCCCCTCCAAGTATACTTGAGTGCTGTACCTATGCATTAGTAGAGTCCAGGGCATATGCCATTTTCAGAGATATTTACTAGGCTACAAATTAGGGGGAAAGGCTTTTTTCCTGCAAATAATATGAGATAATCCTGAGATAAAGTCAATATGAGATAAAGTCAAGAAGACATTATTTGATCAGTAATCTAAAAATATCTAATATAGCAATCTGCACAAAATGTCTAAAATGTGGTTTATAAACCAAAACAGGATTATCAGTCTCTTGCAATCTATGAGTGCTAAAAACAAATTATTACAGAACTGGATAGCTGAAGCAACTCGAAATAAGATATAGAGATTTTCAACTATACATCACTAGTTAGTTGTCTTCAGACAGTCTTGGTCTAGGTCACTGGTTATTTGTCTTCAGACATATTCTTCACTCATAGGAGTCATCTGCTCATGGTTTGTATTTTAAAGTGCAATATCAAAATCCACAGAACTCAGCTGTGACCATCAAGAGTCAAAAGTTAAATTTTGCTATTTCAGAAGCACAGAATTATCATGGATCAGTTAACATATTCCAAAGGTATGTAAACAGCAGATTCCTATGAACTAAGAATAATTTGCTTGCCCAAACTCATAGAGAACTATAAAGTTTGAACCTCCTTCTCTTAGACACTTAGCAATGACAACTGCCAAATTTACAACACACATGGTTTTTAAAGCTAAAAACCAGGTATTCTTCTTTTAAGAAATATGCCTTCTTGACCTTTTTTGTTTGTTTGTAGTTATGGGAAATGTACAGATAAACAGTATTTTCCCCATTAGATTTCCATAACAATACAGCAAATACTACAACCCATATATTGTATTGCATGTAACTATTCTCCAATACCATTCCGGGACTTGCAAGCACCTTTCTTTGTTCAAGTGTCTACAAATAAGATTAGCACCTCTTCTTGAGTGATCTTGGTTTGGATATATGCACTACATACACATATGTATTATGCATAAGCTTTGATACTTAATTAAATTTGCCCATTCATTCCTAGAATTTGACTGCTTCTGCAGGAAAGGGGGAGGGTGAATAATAGAAGTAACTGCTGCTGATGGGTTGCTCTGTCAGCAGCCGGCTGCCTTAGTACAATCAGAGAAAGGAGACACACCTCTGCATGAGAATGAAGAACAAAGGAAAGCAGGCAGACAGCTGAAACCAGCAATCTTTGCTACACTTGTGGCAAGAAACAGAAGTCAGGAGACTATCTAGACTTGAAAAAGGGAAAGTGGTTTATCAAAGACTCCATTGTTAAAGCAGCCATAAGAAGTAACAGCAGCATTCTTAAGAAAAAGTATTTAATGCATTAACATGAGAGAGATGTGAGAAATTCTGACCAGTGATCCTAGAAGTGACCCAGAGAAGAAGAAAAGGCTATAAGATATAAAACAGCTAATGAGAACCACATTTATTGGTACAATAGTGCAGGTCATGCATGAAGCTCTATCACCAAGTTTATCTGTGTATACTATCAGACTCACAGTCCAAAACCACACAGAAATAGGCTCATATTGATTAGAACTGCATTATGTGCATGATTACACAAACACAGGACTGCACAACTAGTTATAGTTCTTGGTGGGGGAGTCAGAGGAAATCACATAGAACAAATTTGGCAACCCCAAACTGCAGGTGAATGAGCCCATAACAAATTCCTACCTACAGAGACATTTTATGAAACATAAGCTTTGTAGTCTCTATATGCAGCAATTAAAAACTGCTGTTCATTGATCTGGAAAGGAACAGGAAGCAAAGAGCAGAAACCACCAATAATCTCCAAAATACCCAAGAACACGCTGAGATCACGTCCTTGCACAGAAAGACATCTTGCACAGTGGCCATCCTAAAGGACTGACATCGTACTCTCTTATAAGATTTACAGGAATCATTTGGAAATCTTCAGTAAACACTTAATATGTAAGTAATGTGAACTAATGCAAGCTGTGGTAGTGCTGCCAAGGGAGTGTTATGCAGACATGTAGAATCATGTCTAAATCTATATTTAGAGTTGCTGCTCTGTTAAGGAAAGAAAACTTGCCATTATTTCTTAAATCTGGACACAAACAGTCTCATGATTTAGGGTCTCATGCTTTCTTCCAGATATGCATAATGTATAGCAAAACTATCAAACCTACTAAGAACTCATTGTTAGTAGTGACCATTGTTAACATAATAATCAATCACAAAACATCTTCCTGCTTAATGTAAAAAAGGTCTGCATTCCCAATCACCATATGCATTTGGACCTTTATTCACTTGACTCACAGAAAATAAGAAGCAATGCAGGCAAGTCGCTGAAGATTTTACAGAGTTTCTCTGAATTTATTTTAAAGCTCTCTAAGTTTAAAGAACAGTTTAGAAAAATGATGTGAAAGTTTGGCACACAAAGAAAGATTAGTTTATGCATATTAATATAGTTTCTTGATTAGTAATAGCCTTGGTTCTAAACCCTCAAACTGTTCTTTATACTTCAGAAACTTATATATATACTTTATTTAGGAAATATATAATGCCATCTCTCCAGAGTATTTTGCTTGGGGATGCAGATTGAGATTCACTGACAAGAATGGCTGATGGTCTCTAAATCATGCCCTCTGCCATTCAACTGTACTGCAATCACCAAATTAGTGTACTTAGTACCACATGGCAAGCATCGATACTATTGGGTCACTGAAATTAAAGCAGAAAAATGATGGTATTAACTATGTATTATTAAACAGATGTCTAAAGTTCAATGGAGAAATCTTTGGCTGCAAGCCACTGACAGCAGCGAATCTTTAACAAAGGATTAACAGTGTACCATTCACCAAGCATCTCACATACACACACAAAAAGCTTTGTCATTCATACTCTTGAACAGAATCATGCAGAACCTTTAAAATTATGGATTAGAAATGTGTACTATGTTTTACAAGTTCTGATATCAATAGATTTCTTATAGCCTATTGACAGGAAGTCCTGATAATGCAGGGCTTCTGGAACAAGCACTTCTAGATCAAGAGAGTGACAGGTGGCAGTGGACATGTCAAAGATGCTCCTTTAGAATGGCTTTGCTTAAGATGCAGGACTCAGAAAGAAGGAGATGGAGGTTATCAGATGGGAAAATGAAATAAATATTGTCCCATATAGAAGGCATTCATAATAAAAGATAGGAAGGTGTGGGTAAGACAGACAGACATTGGGAACCATACAGTCAGGGCAGACAAGAGATCAGAATGTAAATGGTTATGACCTTAGTCCTCCCACTCTATTTTATTCATTCGTTTCCAATCTACCTCTCTCCATTTTTCATCTCTCCTCTTTTAGCTCTACCCAGACATCCCCTGGAACTCTCTCTCCAGGGAGATTCTTCTATCCTCTTCTGTTGCCAGTTTCCAACAGTGGGTGGAGACTTTTTTTGTTTTGTTTGGCATTCCCTCAGTGATTCCCTCCTTCCTAATGAATGTTTTAATTGCTGGGGTTTTTTTTTTTGTCTTGTATGTATTTTAACTCTGATGTTATTGTTTCTAACTGAAGGCAATAGCCTAGTTGAAGATTTATTCCCACAGAAATACAGCATATAAATTTCACCACCAAAGAGGAATGCTGATAACAAAGGTGCCAAAGGCTCCACCTTTAGGCCAGTACACCTTTATGCTTACTTAATACCGCATAAATTAACTGCTATCCAGTTTAAAATACAAACATATCTGAAGGTAAAATAACCATTCACTGGCTGATTACTTCAGCCCTCTAAAATTACCAACCATTTTCGTTCTCTGAATTATTTTAAGTGTGGTAAGTTGTTCACTCTCTAACACATCAAGGACTGGCCTTTCACTGAGTAATTGGCAGCTTCACTTAAAGCCAGCTATACCAGCACTATGGTGCTATATTATTTATAAGCACACTGTGAAGACAATTTGTGTTCCTATTTAATGCAGAGAAAGAGCAAACCCTGCAAAACAGCACAGGTTTAGTATGCATGAGATCCCACTTTCAAACACTGGATCTGGTCATCCCTCAGAGAGGGCTGAGAGGAATCCACACACAGTCACACTTCAGAGATCTCAGGGACAGTTACTGGACATTTCCAGTTAAAGGGATCTCAGGTAGCAGGTGCTGGAAAAGACCTCAAAGAACTAATACCTATGTGCAACTTCACAATTAACAATTAATTACCTACTTCACAGTCTTATTTACAAAGAAAAGAATAATGCAAATTACTATGTACACTGAGATCTTTGCAGAAGTTATTAAGGAAAAAAACTGCCACACTTTTAAAAAGGCATATTCCTGTGTACAGTAACATTTAAATTAATGTCATACTAATAAAAATGTGATGTATGTGCCACCACTCACCTGTCTGGACACCCCAGAAATACAATGGGAAGCACACATAATAAGTGGCACCTTTTATTTGTGGTAGAAGGACGGTAGCAGGGGAGAGAGAACATTATGCATTCCTGATACCCTTTGTATTCTGGTGCATGAAACTTCCAGTTCAATGCGCATGTGAGATCTGCGGCTTTCCTGGACTAATTTATTCAGCAAGGGAAAGACACAGCCTTGTGCACACCACTTGGCACCTGTGGCATTTTCAAGGCATGTGCTGCCTCTGTCCAGCAACAGCTGTCACGAGCCAATCGCATTACCACACATATACATTGAAAAAGAGAAGGGAGTTTCCAGACCTGCACCATAGCATTTATTTTTTTTTTAAAAAGCGAGGAAGAATGGCCCATCTTGCCACTGTCACCACCACAGAACACACAAAGAGAGCGTGTCAAACAAAGAAAGCGCAGCACGGGAAAGATGCCAGGGCACGCCTCGCCGGCACAATTGTCCCTGGAGCTTTAAAATTCTGCTCAGCCGCCAGAAGGGGTGCGGGCAGGCTGCATCTCCTCTCGCTCGTTAAATCCCGCCGGCCACTTACTTTGCCCTTCTTCTTCGATAGCGTCCCGGCCTGCCCCTCTTAGCGCCCCGGGCCCCCTCCCTCCACAGCCCCCCTTTCCTGCCCACCGCCTCGGGTCTCCTACCTTGGCTTTGCCGGCCTCCAGCTTCTTCTGCCTTTCCTCGTCCTCCATGGCCCCTGCGCAGAGAGACCACAGCGTTACTGAGCGCCAGGCTGAAAGGGGGAGCCCGCCGTCCCGAGACGCGGGGAGGGGCGGCGAACTTCGACTCTCACGGATTCTTCGCGTTACGAGGCGCAGAGACTCCGCGGCGGACCCACCGGCGCCGCCATCTTCATCTCCACGTAAACATGCGGCCGGGGAAAGTGACGTCCGCGCCACCGCCTCCTTCTCCTCCTCTTGCTAAGCCGCCTGTAGCTACGACTACCTCTAAGCTTGCCAAGGTCCCGCCTCAGGCGTTACCCCCCCAAGGAAGATAAAAGAGCCCCTCTTCGTAAAAGCTGCCCTCTTCGCAGACAGCGTTGGTTCAGCAAGGGACATACCAGGAGCGTGACAGCTGCCGTGGCGTTTTGTTAGTCAAGAAGTCGGATCGAAGTTATAATAAAGTTGGAAGCGCCTCTAAGCACATACAGAATGCATTCCTTTTCACTAATTATCGCTATTTCTATTTTCTAGGACTACGGAGGAGGGCTTAAGATTAAAAAGGTGTCTTCCAAATTCACCTTGAACTAAAAGTGACGAAATGAAAGGGGGAAAAAAAACATGGCTCCTGTATCTCCTACATACAGGAGAGAAATTTGGTGAAGTGTAGCTTACCTTGCAGAAGTAAGAAAAACTGATGAAATGCCCCCCTTAGAAAAGGAATGTTTAAAAGTTACTTCTAATTCACAATTCATACAATACAATCCTACAAGAACATAAAACTCTATGCTAAAATGCATCTATATAATTCAGATAAAAGATATTGATGCCATGATTACAAATGTACATACCATGGGTTTCCAGTTACATTTTTGGTTTAAAAAAATTATTCAGGTATCAGTAAACATCATCCATAATGGTCTTTCCAGATTTCATTACATTGCAGTGGCATTTTAAAAGGGCAATATCATAAAACTATTTGAGAAACTAATTCTACAAGATATATCCAAATGAGTCAAATGCAGGGCTATTATTGGGCAGGAACGGAGTTCCGGCTGGCTTCAAAGTTGGCCATGCCCACTACAGCCAAAACCTCTGCATGTGGGTGGCTACAGAGGGAAGGCCTGGAGAGCGACACTCAAGGAGGTATTTAAATGCCTCCCCCTGTGGCCTGTCCAAGGGACGGCTTGCCAGGGCTCCCCACAGCCATGGGGCACCCAGGAAGGCAAAGGGGTGTGGCCCAATAAGCTAATGAGGTGTGTTTTCATGGGTGTGGCCTAATATGC
>NW_015164248.1:0-1654 GCF_001447785.1 Gekko japonicus
CTCTCATTCTCTCTCTCTCTCTCATTCTCATTCTCTTACTCTCATTCTCTCTCTCCTTCTCTCTCCCCCTCTCATTCTCTCTCATTCTCTCTCTCTCATTCTCTCTCCCCCTCTCATTCTCTCTCTCTCATTCTCTCTCTCTTTCATTCTCTCTCTCTCTCTCTCTGCACCGTAAGGCTTTTATCATTCACCTTCTCACCAGTCCTGGCTTATCTGGACAACTGACCAGTGGAGAGCTCTGCTCGACTAGGGATGCCACCCTCCAGGTGGGACCTGGGGATCCCCCGGAATCCCAGCTCATCTCCAGACTACAGAGAGGAGTCCCCCTGGAGGAAAGGGATGCTTTGGAGGGTGGACTCTGTGGCATCGTGCCCCTCTGAGGCCCGCCTCCTCCCCAGGCCCCACCTCCAAATCTCCAGGGGGTTCCCAACCTAGATCTGGCAACTCTGCCTCCACCCCACCCCCTGCCGGTGGCCATCAGGGACCCCACAACCCTATGTGGTGTGAAAGGGAAGATTGGAGCAGGTGCTGATTTTTCCTACCCCTCTGGCAGACTCTGCCCCTGCTGAAATGTCCCCTTCTCGTACCACTGACCTTGATGGCTCAAGCTCGCCCAGTCGCATCCGATCCCAGAAGTTAAGCAAAGGGATCTGTCAAGGATGGGCGAGTGGGCGTCAACGTGGCAGATGAGGTTCAATGTGGCCAAGTGCAAGGTGATGCACATTGGAGCCAAAAATCCTAACTATAAATACACGTTGATGGGGTCTGAACTGGCAGAGACTGATCAAGAGAGAGATCTTGGAGTCGTAGTAGATAACTCACTGAAAATGTCGAGACAGTGTGTGACTGCAATAAAGAAGACCAATGCTATGCTGGGGATTATTAGGAAGGGTATTGTAAACAGATCAGCCAATATCATAATGCCGCTATATAAATCAATGGTGCGACCTCATTTGGAATACTGTGTGCAGTTCTGGTCACCACACCTTAAAAAGGATACTATAGCTTTGGGGAAAGTGCAGAAAAGGGCAACTCGAATGATAAAAGGGTTGGAACACTTTCCCTATAAGGAAAGGTTAAAGCGCTTAGGGCTCTTTAGCTTGGAGAAATGGAGACATGATTGAGGTTTATAAGATTATGCCTGGGATAGAGCATGTAGGGAAAGAGGTACTTTTCTCCCTTTCTCACAATACAAGAACCCGTGGGCACTCCATGAAATTGCTGAGCGGTCGGGTTAGAACGGATAAAAGGAAGTACTTCTTCACCCAAAGAGTGATTAACACTTGGAATTCACTGCCACAGGAAGTGGTGGCAGCTACAAGCATGGACGGCTTCAAAAGGGAATTAGATAAGCATATGGAGCAGAGGTCCATCAGTGGCTATTAGCCACAAGGTATAGATAGGGGCTCTGGGGCAAGTGATGCTCTGTCATCTTGGTGCTTGGGGGGGGGGGTCAACAGTGGGAGGGCTTCTAATGTCCTGGCCCCACTGCTGGACCTCCTGATGGCACCTGGTGTTTTTGGCCACTGTGTGACAGAGTGTTGGACTGGATGGGCCATTGGCCTGATCCAACATGGCTTCTCTTACGTTCTTATGTCTGGGGCAAGTGATGCTCTGTCTTCTTGGTGCTTGGGGGGGGGGGGCAAAGCGGGGG
>NW_015164248.1:1697-9990 GCF_001447785.1 Gekko japonicus
TAATGTCCTGGCCCCACTGGTGGACCTCCTGATGGCCCTGGTATTTCTGGCCACTGTGTGACACAGAGTGTTGGACTGGATGGGCCTTTGGCCTGATCCAACATTGGTGTCTCTTATGTTCTTAAGCAGGGTCGGCCCTGGTGAGTCCTTGGATGGGACACCACCCAGCAACGCTCCCTCTAAGCTGTGCAGTCCTGTGGCCAAAAATGCTACCTTGTGAGCTTCTGGCATTAAAGTTGTGAGCGAGCGATTGGGCTGCTGCATCAATTACTCTGCTCTGGAGCCCTGCCTTCCCGAGCGAAGCCAAAAACGGGTGAGCCGGAGGCTAAAAAAACGGTGAGCTGGCTCACACTCAAGTCAGCTTAGAGGGAACACTGCTGCCAAGGAAGTCCAGGGTTGCCCTGCAGAGGCAGGCAGTGGCAAACCACCTCTGCTCCTCTCTTGCCTTGGAATCTCATCACCTAAGCAGGGTCAGCCCTGGTGAGTCCTTGAGTGGGAGACCCCTGAGGAAGTCCAGGGTCGCTGTGCAGAGGCAGGCAAGGGCAAAACCACCTCTGTTCCTGTGCCCTGATTTGGGTGGCCCAGGCTAGCCTGATCGCATCAGATCTTGGGAAGCTAAGCAGGGTCGGTCCCGGTTAGTACTTGGATGGGAGACCACCAAGGAAGCCCAGTTTTGCTCTGCAGAGGCAGGCAAGGGCAAGCCAACTTAGTGGCACTTTCCCCTAACCCGGATGACCCAAGCTAGCCAGATCTCATCAGATCTTAAGAACATAAGAACATAAGAGACGCCAATGTTGGATCAGGCCAAAGGCCCATCCAGCCCAACACTCTGTGTCACACAGTGGCCAGAAATACCAGGTGCCATCAGGAGGTCCAGCAGTGGGGCCAGGACATTAGAAGCCCTCCTACTGTTGACCCCCCCCCCAAGCAAGTTGTGGAAGTAGTGACAGACTTCACGTTCCTGGGATCCCAGATCACCGCAGACTGTGACAGCAGCCATGAAATTAAAAGACGCCTGCTCCTTGGGAGGAAAGCGATGGCGAACCTAAACAGCATGATAAAAAGTAGAGACATCACCCTGCCAACAAAAGTCCGCATGGTCAAAGCAATGGTATTCCCAGTAGTCATGTATGGCTGTGAGAGTTGGACTATAAGGAAGGCCGAGCGCCGAAGAATAGATTCTTTTGAACTATGGTGCTGGAGGAGACTCTTGAGAGTCCCTTGGACTGCAAGGAGATCAAATCAGTCGATCCTAGAAGTAATCGACCCTGACTGTTCCCTGGAAGGCCAGATAATGAAACTGAAGCTCAAATACTTTGGCCACCCAATGAGAAGGGAGCACTCACTGGAGAAGACCCTGATGCTGGGAAAGATTGAAGGTCAAAGAAGACGGGGACGGCAAAGGATGAGATGGTTAGACAGTGTCATAGATGCAACGAACATGAAGTTGAGCAAACTTCAGAGGATGGCGGAAGACCGGAAGGCCTGGAGGGAGCTGGTCCATGGGGTCGTGAGGAGTCGGACTCGACTGTGCGACTGAACAACAACAAATGCTTTTAGCCGCCACCACTTCCTGTGGCAGTGAATTCCACGTGTGAATCACTCTTTGGGTGAAGAAGTACTTCCTTTTATCCGTTCTAACCCGACCGCTCAGCAATTTCATGGAGTGCCCACGAGTTCTTGTATTGTGAGGAAGGGAGAAAAGCACCTACCTCTTTCTCTACCTGCTCTATCCGATGCACAATCTTATAAACCTCAGTCATGTCACCCCTCAGTCGTCGTTTCTCCAAGCTAAAGAGCCCTAAGCGCTTTAACCTTTCCTCATAGGGAAAGTGTTCCAACCCTTTTATCATTCGAGTTGCCCTTTTCTGCACTTTTCCCAAAGCTATAATATCCTTTTTAAGGTGTGGTGCCCAGAACTGCACACAGCTCTTGGGAGCTGTGCAGGGTCGGTCCCGGTTAGTACTTGGATGGGAAGCCCAGGGTTGCTCTGCAGAGGCAGGCCAGGGCAAACCAACTTAGTGGCACTTTCCCCGGACCCGGATGGCCCAAGCTAGCCAGATCTCATCAGATCTTGGGAACTAAACAGGGTTGGTCCCGGTTAGTACTTGGAAGGGAGACCGCCAAGGAATACCCGGGTTGCTACGCAGAGGCAGGGAAGGGCAAACCCATCTCTGAATGTCTCTTGTCTTGACCTCGATGGCTCAGGCTAGCCCAGTCCTGTCAGATCTCGGAAGCTAAGCAGGGTCGGCCCTGGTTAGTACTTGGATGGGAGACCGCCAAGGAAGCCCAGGGTTGCTACGCAGAGGCAGGCCATGGAAAAACCCATCTCTGTTTGTCTCTCGCCTTGGAAACCCTCTGGGGTCACCATGAATCAGCTAGGGCTTGACGGCACTTTCCACGCACACACAGAATCCACCTGTGCCTTAAAGGTTCGGGATTCCCCGAGGTCCTCCTTCCCCTCGGGCCAGCAGTCCCGTTGCACAAGCTAACTGCCAACAGAACTTCAAACACTCTGCAAAACAGCCAGCGAATTGACACAGGTTTAAAAAGAAGAACGCCCAGAGGCAAAGGGCCAAGACGGCATCCTGGCCAGATACTTGATACCATGACGAGTAATCCGGGGGCCAGAATTACTGGAAGGCCCCCATTCCATCCACGGCGGTGCAGACAAAGAGAGAATTCGGCTCCAGGGCAGCTTCCCATGGGGGGGGGGGGGGGCCAAATTTCCATTCTTGACCTGCCTTGAGAGAACAGCTCTGAAAGAACTTGTGACTGACCCAAGGTCACACCAGCGGCTGCATGAGGAGGCGTGGGGAATCAAACCCGGTTCTCCCAGATTAGCGTCTGCGCTCCTAACCACGACACCAAGCTGGTCTTTCCCATCACCTCCTCCTGGTCCTTTTAATTGGCGGTGCCGGGGATGGCCGGGGGACCGTCTGCATGCCAGGGACCTTCTGCATGCCAAGCAGATGCTCTGCCATTGAGCCACAGCCCCGCCCCGACGGAAGTCAGTTCCACTCAGATCAGTGGCCCTCAGCAACTTTAACCAAAGTAAGCCACACCTGCTGAGTTGCATGCATACCCTGCAGGGGGAGAGCTTGTTCACCAGTTTTCCCATTGCCACACCTCATTCTTGGCGGCACAGAAGCTGGGTTGGACAACAATAGCCAGTTTGGTGTCGTGGTTAAGTGCGCGGACTCTAATCTGGGAGAACCGGGTTTGATCCCCCACTCCTCCACTTGCACCGGCTGGATGACCTTGGGCAAGCCGTAGTTCTGACAAGAGCTGTTCTTGAAAAAAGAGCCGTTTCTGTTAGAGCTCTCTCAGCCCCACCCACCTCACAGGGTATCTGTCGTGGGGAGGGGAAGGGAAAGGAGTTTGTAAACTGCTCTAAGACTCCTTTGGGTAGTGAAGGGCGGGGTATAAATCCAATCTCTTCTTCTTCTCTCCCCCCCCCCCAAATACATTGCTAAAATTGCATGCAACTCCAGCCTCAAGTGTCAAATAATATTACCCCACGAACATGTAAATATGGGAGTGATGGACGAAGCTGGTTTCAGTTACTTAATATGTCTGCCAAAGACGTAATCAGGATTTATAAGATGATTATAAAACTCCCCGGGCAGAGTCTTCTTGGATATTAAGAGTCGCCTGTTGATTTGTCTGGGTGCTTTCGATGCACCTGAAAGCGTTGGCCGTGCCCTCGGCTTACCAGAAGCCACCAATGACTTCAAAAAACGGTTACAAAATCGGTCTGATGACGTCATTTCTTGGACAGCGGCGAAAGTTATTAAGAGTCTTCTTCTGCCTGCCCTGAGTCTCTCGTTCGGCGCGTTTCTCTGTAAATTGTTCTTTTCCAAGCCTGCTTTTTGTAAGCGAAGCAGCGGATGTTCGAATCCAAGTGCTCGGTCTGTAGAGACATTTTATGCGTTCTTATAAAACCCGGCAAAGAAAGGCCTCTGCGGTTTAGACATTTACAGCAAACATGAGCTCAGAAAGCCCCTGTCTGCCTCCCCCTCACCCCCCCAGCTCCAACCCCCAAATCAGGATCTGAGACAGACGGGCTTTTCTGGACGGTTACTGGAGTCTCACACAACCCCCACCCTTCACCCATCAACCGTTAAAACCAATCTCTTCCTTCCCCCAAGTGAACAGGTGAACACAGGAAGCTGCCTTCTACTGAACCAGACCATCGGTCCACCAAGGTCAAGTATTGTCTACTCAGGCTGGCAGCCGTTATCCAGGGTATGAGGCAGAAGTCTTTCCCATCACCTCCTGCCTAGTCCTTTTAGCTGGAGACGCCGCAATCCGGGGACCTCCTGCATGCCAGGCAGAGGCTCTTCCACTGAGCCATGGCCCTACCCATAAGCGTATGAAGCTGCCTTCCACTGACTCAGACCATCGGTCCACCAAGGTCAAGTATTGTCTACTCAGGCTGGCAGCCGTTATCCAGGGTATGAGGCAGAAGTCTTTCCCATCCCCTCCTGCCTAGTCCTTTTAGCTGGAGACGCCGCAATCCGGGGACCTCCTGCATGCCAGGCAGAGGCTCTTCCACTGAGCCATGGCCCTACCCATAAGCGTATGAAGCTGCCTTCCACTGACTCAGACCATCGGTCCACCAAGGTCAAGTATTGTCTACTCAGGCTGGCAGCCGTTATCCAGGGTATGAGGCAGAAGTCTTTCCCATCCCCTCCTGCCTAGTCCTTTTAGCTGGAGACGCCGCAATCCGGGGACCTCCTGCATGCCAGGCAGAGGCTCTTCCACTGAGCCATGGCCCTACCCATAAGCGTATGAAGCTGCCTTCCACTGACTCAGACCATCGGTCCACCAAGGTCAAGTATTGTCTACTCAGGCTGGCAGCCGTTATCCAGGGTATGAGGCAGAAGTCTTTCCCATCCCCTCCTGCCTAGTCCTTTTAGCTGGAGACGCCGGGGATTGAGCCTGGGACCTTCTGCAGCCAAGCAGATGCCTTGCCACTGAGCGATGGCCCTACCCATAAGCGTATGAAGCTGCCTTCCACTGAATCAGACTATCGGTCCATCAAGGTCAACTATTGTCCACTCAGACCGGCAGCTGCTCTACAAGGTCACAGGCCATCACCTACTTTCCCATCACCTACTGCCCAGGGATTGAACCTGGGACCTTATTTATTTATTTATTTTATTTAACTTTCAATTTATAGACTGCTCACCCCCTAAGGGCTCTGAGTGGTTTACATTGTACAATTATTAATTACATTACCTTACTAGGGCCACACACACAATGAGGGGAATGGACTACCTATCAGGCACCCATGGCAGGATCTTAGTTGTTGTTGTTTCTTACGGAGGTTCTTCAATCCGGGCGACGGCGTCTTTGGCGCAGGTCTTCCTTTCGGTCGCAGCGACTCCTTCCAGATATGGACCCACCGCTGCTAAGCTGAGTTAGCGTGAGCTAGCTCACAGTTTTTTAGCCTCCGGCTCACACGTTTTTGTCTCAGCTCAGGAAGGAAGGCTCCAGAGCAACCTCATTTATGCAGGAGCCAAACCGCTCGCTCACAACTTCGATGCCAGTAGCTCACAAAGTAGAATTTTTGCTCACAAGATTCCCCAGCTTAGAGGGAGCATTGACCACTGTCACGGCTCAGGTGCACCTGACGCTGCCACCACTCTGGATTTAGGATCCCTTGAGAAGGCCCCGAGCACCCTCCCAGACCTTTAGACCTCCCTTTTGGCTGAATAACAGGAGTGAGGACCAGGCAGAATGAATAGTGAAAATAGTTTATTGTAGAAGAGGTCAAACCAACAAGGTGCAGAAATATAACAGTAAGTGGGTGAAAATTAAAAAAAAAACCAAATGCCCTAACGCGTCTGAATATATACTGTCCCTAGCTCACTATTCCAAGTGGCACTAGACTACTCACCCTTCCCTCAGGGATGAGGGTCTCTCCCCCACAGCAGCCTCAGTCCCTTCTGGCTCTGCCCTCTGGGAAGAAGAACAGCTTTTCCTGCTGCTCCAGATCTTTTATTCCAAGCCCTCCTCTTTTCCTATTGGTCAATTTTGGCTCCAAAACTTCTCAGGGGCTTCTGGGAGTTGTAGGCCCAGCCTCACCTACTGCTAGCCAGGCTCCCTGGGCCTAGTAGGCCTCTGGTGGCACAGCCCAGATCATGACAACCACCTCTGTTTCTTGCAGCGTCCAACCAATGGAGTCAGTGTGGTGTAGTGGTTAGAGTGTCGGACTAGGATCTGGGAGACTCAGGTTCAAATCCCCGTTGTGCCATGGAAGCCCGCTGGGTGACCTTGGGCCAGTCACACCCTCTCTGCCTAACCTACCTCAGAGGATGGCTGTGAGGATAAAACAGAGGAGAATGTTGTAAGCCACTTTGGGTCCTCTCAGGGGGAGAAACGTGAGGTATAAATGAAGGAAATCGCTTCTCTTCTGTCCTGTCCCTGTGCTCCAGTGTTCAGAAAGCCTTCTCCTAGAAAATGACAGCGTGGCCTGGGACAAAGTCCCAGAGCACTTGCTTGGCGTGAATAACCCCTCCCCCCCCCCCCCCCCCGTTCAAATCCCACCATCTCCATTTAAGCAGGACCAGGCACCTCGTGCTGTGACTGACCCAAGGTTACCCAGCTGGCTGCGAGTGGAGGAGTGGGGAATCAAACCCGGTTCTTCCAGATTAGTGTCCGCGCACTTAACCACTACACCACTCTGGCTCACACACCAAACCAGCCTCTCACACCAAACTTTACTTGGAGAGGGGCTGTGGTTCAGTGGAAGAGTCTCTGCCTGGCATGCAGAAGGTCCCAGGTTCAATCCCCGGCATCTCCAGTGAAAAGGACCAGGCAGGAGGTGATGGGAAAGACCTCCGCCTGAGACCCTGGAGAGCTGTAAAGAGGGGCTGTGGCTCAGTGGAAGAGCCTCTGCCTGGCATGCAGGAGGTCCCAGGTTCAATCCCCGGCATCTCCAGTTAAAAGGACCAGGCAGGAGGTGGTGGGAAAGACCTCAGCCTGAGACCCTGGAGAGCGGCTGCCAGCTTGAGTAGACAATACTGACTTTGATGGGCCGAGGGTCTGATTCAGTATGAAGCAGCTTCATGTGTTCTTGGGTATACTTTAACTAGTAGTTCACCATCCTGCCCATCACCCCTAGGGCATGAGTGATGTTGCTTCAGACAAATGCTGAAATTCCAGAAACTACTCAGGTAGACTGCGCTTGTTAGGAAGCTGTTATTTTCCATGTTGATGAAACGGGCTCTGGCTCTTGCCAAGATAAATGTTTCAGTCTTTAAGGTGTCACAAGACCTTTTTAAAAAAAACTTTCCTGGCTGCTGTTTTTTGGTTTATCTCTCTAATGCTCTCATCCTTCGTCATCTGTATTCAACGGATGAATGTGCTTTACTGTGTCCACTGCAGGCTTGGAGCCAATGGGGTGCCGCAATGCACCTCTGCCTGGCAGGCTGCCCTCACTAAGCCCCCAAACAACTCGCTATCTGGTTCTGCATCTCACCATTCTCTCACTCATTATGAAAACAGAAGATGGCATAATTTCACATCGTCGTAAGCCATGGATCGGGGGCAGACAATCTGTTTGGAGTGCAGAAGGTCCCATGGCCAAGCACCGGCATCTCCAAAGCCAGAGTCGTGGTTAAGTGCACTGATTCTAATCTATGAGAACCGGGTTTGATTCCCCACTCTTCCACTTGCACCTGCTGGATGACCTTGGGCAAGCCATAGTTCTGGCACAGCTGTTCTTAAAAAAGAGCAGTTTCTGTCAGAGTTCTCTCAGCCCCACCGACCTCACAGGGTGTCTGTTGTGGGGAAGGGAAGGGAAAGGAGTCTGTGAGCCACTCTGAGTGAAGGGCAGGGTAGAAATCCAATCTCCTCCTCCTCGTTGTCTTCTTCTTCCTCTTCTTCTTCTTCTCTAGAACTAGAAGGAACATTCTGCCAAGGGGTGGGGGGAGTCGACCTGGCACCGGAGGACAGAGTCAGGTCCCTGCAAACCTCAGCCTACACCGGTGGAAAGCAAATCCAAGGGCTGGGTTTGATATGAGTCAGGACGGTGAAGAAGGCAGGGTTAGAGAAAAATGGTCAAGGAGATCCCCTGCCTTTGCACATAGATATTCGGCTCACTAACATCTTAAGCACACACACACACTCCCAAAAGACTCGTGAACTGCTGCTCCAAACGTGAACCCAGGACCTAAATGTGGGGAAAGGAAAGGCAGCGATTGGAGTAGACATGTGTTGGGGAGGTGAAGAAGAAGAAGAAGAAGAAGAGGAGGAGGAGGAGGAGGAGGAGGAGGAGGAGGAG
>NW_015164248.1:10209-15825 GCF_001447785.1 Gekko japonicus
AAGAGCGGGGAATCAAACCCAGTTCTCCCAGATTAGAGTCCATGCACTTAACCACTACGCCAAACTGAAGAGATTGGATTTATACCCCACCCTTCGCTGCCCGAAGGAGTCTCAGAGCAGCTTACAAACTCCTTTCCCTTCCCCTCCCCACAAACAGACACCCTGTGAGGCAGGTGGGGCTGAGAGAGCTCTGACAGAAACGACTCTTTTTCAAGAACAGCTCTTATCAGAGCTACGGCTTGCCCAAGGTCATCCAGCAGGTGCAAGTGGAGGAGTGGGGGAATCAAACCCGGTTCTCCCAGATTAGAGTCCGCGCACTTTACCACGACGCCAAAGAAAGCGGGTTGTAGGAACCCTCTTGAGGATCCTCCACCTTTGGCAGAGGCACGCCTCACAGACATCTTTAGGTTCAGACCAGTGTTCCCTCTAAGCCGAGTTAGCGTGAGCCAGCTCGCAGTTTTTTAGCCTCCGGCGCACGCATTTTTGTCTTCGCTCAGGAAGGAGGGCTCCAGAGCAAACTAATTCATGCAGCACCCAAATTGGCTCGCTCACAACTTTCATGCCAGGAGTCACAAAGTAGAATTTTTGCTCCCAGGACTCCACAGCGGTGAGGGAGCCTTAGTTTAAGACTCCCCGACGAGACACCCGCGGACTCCGCGTGCGGCCGCTTCGAACGTGTGAATGGGGCAGTGTGTTTCCCCCCCTCTGCTGGGGGGAGAGGCGGTGACCCGGGCAGGGCAGCTATCTGGGAAGGTCCCAAGCGGGATGCCCCCCCCCCCGCAGCGGCAGAGCCACCCATCGGCCATCCTGACGGCGCTGGGAACCCCCGGCCCTTAAGGGGGCTTTTCTGCGGTTCGAAGGGGCGGGCGGCTGTTTCCTCTCTGGCTGCGCACCCCCAGGGCGCCCCTCGGAGGAGCTCAGAGCTTTCCGGGGCCAACCCGTCGAGGCAGGGTTTGCTTGCCAACATCCAGGCGGGGCCTGGGGAGCTCCCAGATTGACATCTGCGATGCGAGGACGAGAGGGGGAACCGTTCCCCCCCCCCCCGAAAATGGCTGCTTCGGAGGGTATGGCCTTAGACCCCCCGCTGAAGTTCCTCACCTCCGCAAACATAAGAGCATCAGAGAAGCCAATGCTGGATCAGGCCAATGGCCCATCCAGTCCAACACTCTGTGTCACACAGTGGCCAAAAAGACCAGGGGCCACCAGGAGGTCCACAAGTGGGGCCAGGACACTAGGAGCCCTCCCACTGTTGCCCCCCCCCAAGCACCAAGAAGACAGAGCATCCCTTGCCCCAGACCTATCTATACCTTGTGGCTAACAGCCACCGATGGACCTCTGCTCCATATGCTTATCTAATTCCCTCTTGAAGCCGTCCATGCTTGTAGCCGCCACCACTTCCTGTGGCAGTGAATTCCATGTGTGAATCACTCTTTGGGTGAAGAAGGACTTCCTTCTATCCGTTCTAACCCGACCGCTCAGCAATTTCATGGAATGCCCACGAGTTCTTGTATTGTGAGAAAGGGAGAAAAGTACCTCTTTCTCTACCTGCTCTATCCCATGCATAATCTTATAAACCTCGATCATGTCACCCCTCAGCCGTCGTTTCTCCAAGCTAAAGAGCCCCAAGCGCTTTAACCTTTCCTCATAGGGAAAGTGTTCCAACCCTTTTATCATTCGAGTTGCCCTTTTCTGCACTTTTCCCAAAGCTATAATATCCTTTTTAAGGTGTGGTGACCAGAATTGCACACAGTATTCCAAATGAGGTTGCACCATCGATTTCTACAGGGGCATTATGATACTGGCTGATCTGTTTTCAATTCCCTTCCTAATAATCCCCAGCATAGCCTTGGCCTTTTTGATTGTAGTCGCACACAATGCTCCTTCTAAACTGTGGAATCGTGGGAGCAAAAACTCTACTTTGCGAGCTACTGGCACTAAAGTGGTGAGCGAGCGATTTGGCCACTGCATAAATCAGTTTGCTCGGGAGCCCTCCTTCCTGAGCGAAGACAAAACTGTGTGAGCTGGAGGCTAAAAAACCTGTGAGCTAGCTCACGCTCACTCAGCTTAGAGGGAACACTGGTGGCACACTGTCTCGACATTTTCAGTGAGTTGCCCTCCCCAGGTTCAAATCCACCACCCAAATCTCCAGGAGTTTCCCAACCGGGAGTTGGCAACTTGTCATGGAGGTCAAAAGGTACAGCCAGGGAGTTAGGCGGTGCCTTCGTGACTGCGCAGCTGTCCAAGTGGCTCAAACAGCGTCCGCCCCGACAGGCCACGCAGCTCCGGGTCACTCGGGTGGCGGCGGCAGACCGACAGGTCCGCCCCTTCGGGGAAACGCGCCCTCCGTGCGCTGCGTGCTGAGATGCCAGGCGAAAAGCAGTTCCTTCTCCCTCAATCCCACCCCTCCCTCTCCTCAATTGCTCTTTCGGAGCACCTCGACGCTGTTTGGGCTAAAGTTGCCAACCTCCAGGCGGCGCCTGGAGATCTCCCGGAATGACCGCCCACCTCCAAACCACACAGATCAGTCCCCTTGGGGAAATGGCAGCTTTGGGTGGGTTCTCGGACATTTATACCCCGCCGGGGTTCCCGTCCTCCGCAAACCCCGCCCTCCTCAGACTCCACCCCCCAGGCTCCAGGTATTTCCCAACCTGCAGTTGGCAACTCCAAGACTCTTTGGGGGGGGGTGATCTGGCGTCTCTCCTGCTGGGTCATGACAAACGGGTCAATAATGTATTGGTTTTCCAAGCAAAAATCAGCGCAGAACGAATGTGTGCGGGGGTGGGGGCAGTTTGGCCGCGGGACTCGACGGGAGTGTTCCCTCTAAGCTGAGTGAGTGTGAGCCAGTTTAGTTTTTTAGCCTCCGGCTCACACATTTTCGTCTTCACCCAGGAAGGGACGGCTCCAGAGCAAACTGATTGATGCTGCAGCCAAATTGGCTCGCTAGTCACAACTTTCATGCCGGCGGTAGAATTTTTGCTCGCGGGACTCCACCGCTTAGAGGGAACATGAACCCCTTGACATCTAGGCGGCAGGGCGCGTTTCTCCCTCCACGCGTTTCTCCATGACTGCCCCCTAGCAAAAGCCTGCCGGGGACCCCTTGGCGAAGCTGGCCCCAATCCCTTCCCCGAAGGGGGTCCCCGCAGAGAAGCCGGAGAGACCTTCGCCGCCGTCTGAGGAACAGGGAGAGGCCGGGAGACGTCGGCGAGGGAGCCCATCTTCTGGCCTTCTGGTCCCAGCCCTTCGCCGGCGTTTCTCCCGCTCCATTCCCCCGCCTTGGTCCCTCAGAGCAGAACAGGTGCGCAGCAGCAGGGGGGGGTTATGGATCGCGCTCCTTTAGGTAGGTCCCGCTTTGCTTCCGAACGGGAACCCCCACCGGGTTAAATCCATTCTCCACTGCTTTTATCCACCCAACAACCCAGTGAGGCAGGGAGCGTGTAACCGGCCTGTGGTTCTCCCACGGCAGGAGTGGGGATTCGAATCTGCGTCTTCCAGAGTGTGTAGCTGACCCAAAGTCATTCAAGGGGTTCCCATAGCTGGGTGTGGTGGATTCACACGAACACACATGAAGCTGCCTTATACTGAATTATTAGACCCGTCTATCAAGGTCTAATTGACTACTCAGACTGGCAGAGGTCTCAGGTAGTAGGGGTCTTTCCTGCCTGGTCCTTTTTACCTGGAGATGCCGGGGACTGAACCTGCTCACCAGGGTCTCAGGCGGAGGTATTTTACACCAATGCCGGGGTCGAACCTGGGACCTTCGGCATGCCAGGCAGAGGCTCTTTCACTCAGTCATGGACCCTCCCATGAACCCATGAAGCTGCCTTATACTGAATCAGACTCTCGGTCCATCAAAATCAGTCTTGTCTACTGGCAGTCTCTCTCCAAGGTCACAGGCAGAGGTCTTTCTCATCACCTACTGCCAGGTTTAACTGGAGATGCCGGGGATCGAACCGGAGACCACGCACCTCCCAAAGTCACTCAGACTGGCACGAGCTCTCCGGGGTTTCAGGCAGAGGTCTTTCCCATCACCTACCGCCTGGAGACCCCGGGGATCGAACCGGGGACCTTCTGCCTGCCAAGCAGACCTCCCAAGTCAGTATTGTTCCAGTGTCTCAGACTCAAATGTGCACCGGCTCTCTTCCACTGAGCCACGGCCCCTCTTTACAGCTCTCCAGGGTCTCAGGCTGAGGTCTTTCCCATCACCTCTCTGCCTGGTCCTCTTAACTGGAGGTGCCGGGGCTTGAACTTGGGACCTGGGACCTCCTGCATGCCAGGCAGAGGCTCTTCCACTGAGCCACGGCCCCTCTTGACAGCTCTCCGGGGTCTCAGGCCGAGGCCTTTCCCACCACCTCCTTTTAACTGGAGACGCCCGGGATCGACCCGGCGACCTTCTGCCTGCCAGGCAGGCGCTCTGCCACCGCGCCACCGCGGCCCTTCTCCCAGGCGGCTTCCCTTTCCCTGAAATGGGGCGACGACTCCGCTCCCAGCCGCCCAACAGGAGAAACGCATCGCTCCGTCTCCTCTCCAGAGGTACCCCCCGGAGAGACCTCTCGTCGGCCGCCTTTCCAGCCCCGCAGAACGCGCTCCTCCCCCCCCCTTGCGAGACAGGTGCCTCCTCCGCCGCCCCAGCTGACGCGGAACGAGGGTCCCCGGCTCACGTGTACTCAGATTTCACACGCACCCCCCCCTCCCCGGGGGCATCCAGGCGCGCAACAGCCGAGAGCGGCACCGCAGGCCTTCGCCGCGGCGCGGACTCCCCGTCTAGCAAGGAGCCGGCGACCGGCTGGATGGCTTCTCCCCACCCCCCACCCCAGAGCAGGGGGGGGAGGATGACATCACCGGCAGGTCGCTTATAAGGAGCCGAGGGCGCGCTCGCCGCCACAATCGGCTCCAGCCGTCGGAAGAGAGAGAGAGAGAGAGAGAGAGAGAATCCCGCTCGGTTGGGAGACGCAGCAGCTGAGAACTGGGAACTGGGAGCGCCTCCTTTCCTTTTCCTTGCTGCGAGGATCGGAGCTCCGGCCGTCGGGGGCTCCCTCCGCCCCGTGGACCGTCGCCTCCCGCTCGGCCGCCCTCGTCGTCCACCTGCCCGGCCTCCCTCCCTCTCGCCCGGGATGTACGCCTCTCCCGTCGTGGCTTGCAGCCTCTTCCTCGCCCTCCTGGCCCTGGGGCTGGAGGCGAAGCCGGCTCCCCAGCACTTGCAGAAGGTAAGGGGGGGGGGGGAACCCGAGTTTTGCAGGGAACGGACGATCCGTCGGGGGTGCTTGGCCCGGGCGCTTCCGGAGGGGGGCTGCCAAAATTCTGGGGACAGAGAGGAGAGCGGGAGGTGGAAGGGAGAGGCGGCTGGACGGGACCCCGCGAAGGCAGAAAGGGAAGCAGGTGGGAGCGCCGCTTTCCATGACAAGCGAGAGCGGCGCTTTCTCTGTATCGCAGCCAACCCGGATCAAATCCCCCTCCGCTTAGAGTGGTGGGGTGCAAAGCTGGGTTAAGGTAGGCTGGGGTGAGCTGGGGGGGATTCTCACAGGGGTCAGGGAGTGGGAGAAGGCAGGCGGGGCGGGCGGGCGGCAGGGGGGGGGGGGGAGGCACTCCGGATTCCTTAAACCGGATCGGAGGGGGAAT
>NW_015164248.1:16649-17616 GCF_001447785.1 Gekko japonicus
GGCGGCACCAAGGCGGGCGCCGGGTCGCAGCAGCAGCAGCAGCAGCAGCAGCAGCCGCGGGGCAACTCATCGTCGTCGTCGTCGCGACTGATGCGCGACCTGCGCACCGACACCAAGCAGGCCCGGGCGGGCTGGGCGCGGCTCATGCACCCGGAGCATCACGCCGGCGGCGGCGGCGGAGGAGGCGGTGGAGGCGGCGGCGGAGGTTCGCGGCGCCTGAAGGGCCTCTCCAAGAAGGGCCTCTCCAAGGGCTGCTTCGGCCTCAAGCTAGACCGCATCGGCACTATGAGCGGCCTGGGCTGCTGAGCCGGTCGAGGGCGGCCGGCGGGCGACACCTAGCGGCGGTGAGTCCACAGCGCGGGCAGGGGCCCTCCCCGTCTTTGAAACACCCCCCCCCCCCGGCCGTTTGGGGGGGGGAGGACGGGCCCTACATAGAATACCAGACGGGTGTGTGTGTGTGTTCCTGCGTGGGGATGTAGAAAAGGGAACTATTTTCCGATGGGGCGCCCCCCTCCAAAAGGCATGCAGGTAGGAAGGGGGTGTGTGGATCCTGTCCAAAGCCCCCACCCCCTTTCCCCAACCACCTCCCGTCTCTCCCCTCCCAAGAGGGCTGGGGCATTCTTCGACGTGCGCTCAGAAGATCCGCAGGGGAGGTCTTTCTGCGGGAAGGGCCCCTCCTTCGCCCCCAGCCGCCCTGTTTCCCACCCCAAAGACCCTTCTCGAGGTGACCCCAAACTGGAGGGGGGGGGAGACCAAAGGTTTGCGCAGGACGATCCTAAAGCAAACACAGACACCCCCCGGAGATCCCGAGGTTTGGTGGCTGTCCTCGACGGGACGCCCGCTGGCCAAGCCCTCCTGGACGGGGCGTCCCTGCAGCGCGCCCGCCTGACCTCCCTCTCCCCTCTCCCCCCCCTTCTCCCCGGCAGCAGCAGGGCCCTCCCGGGAGCGCGGCGGCGCTGGGGCGCGA
>NW_015164248.1:17879-32384 GCF_001447785.1 Gekko japonicus
CGGTCGAGGGCGGCCGGCGGGCGACACCTAGCGGCGGTGAGTCCACAGCGCGGGCAGGGGCCCTCCCCGTCTTTGAAACACCCCCCCCCCCCGGCCGTTTGGGGGGGGGAGGGGGCCCTTGGGGGGACTTTGGATCAGGGTTCCCTCTAAGCCGGGTTAGTGTGAGCTAGCTCACAGTTTTTCACCCTCCGGCTCACACATTTTTGTCTTAGCTCACGAAGGATGGCTCCAGAGCAGACTAATTGATGCCATAACCAGTGTTCCCTCTGAGCTGAGTTAGTGTGAGCTAGCTCACCGTTTTTTAGCTTCCGGCTCACACATTTTTATCTCTGCTCGGGAAGGAGGGCTCCAGAGCAAACTCATTTATGCCATAACCAGTGTTCCCTCTAAGATGAGTTAGTGTGAGCTAGCTCACCGTTTTTCAGCCTGCGGCTCACACATTTTTGTCTCCGCTCAGGAAGGAGGGCTCCAGAGCAGACTGATTTATGCCATAACCAGTGTTCCCTCTAAGACGAGTTAGTGTGAGTGAGCTCACAGTTTTTTAGCCTGCGGCTCACACATTTTTGTCTCCGCTCAGGAAGGAGGGCTCCAGAGCGAACTTATTTATGCCATAACCAGTGTTTCCTCTAAGCTGAGTTAGTGTGAGCTAGCTCACAGTTTTTTTAGCCTCCGGCTCACACATTTTTGTGTGGCTCGGAGAGGATGGCTCCAGAGCAGACTAATTGATGCAGCAGCCAAATCGCTCGCTCACAACTTTAATGCCAGCAGCTCACAAAGTAGAATTTTTGCTCACGAGACTCCACAGCTTAGAGAGAACATTGGATGTGGGGTGAATCCCAAACAAAGGGGTGTGTGTTGAAAAGTTGGCAGGCAGATGGCAGATCACGAGAAGGGAGGGCAGGAGGGGTTGCGTCACTGCTTCGTTCCTGAGGCCCTTTCTTACACACCCAGGGAAATGCTGGTTGCCACTTTGGAGTCAGGAAGCCATTATTCTCCAGGCCAGTTTGGCCCCCAGTGATCCTGGAGGTTTTTTGTCATCTTCTGGGCGTGGAACTGTGGCCATTGGGGGTGTGGAGGGGGAGGTATTTGTGAATTTCCTATATTGTGCAAGGGGTTGGACTAGGTGACCCTGGAGGTCCCTTCCAACCCTATGATTCTATAAGCTTTGTGGGCCACTTCATGGCACAAGAAAAGAGTGAGCGTCCAGTAGCACCTTAAAGACTAACAAAACTGGTGGCAGAGTATGGGAGTCACAACTCACTTCTTCAGATATCTGGATTTCCATTCTGTACGGCTAAATATGGTGCCTTCCACGGAGAAAGATTAAGGTGGGTCGCCATATTAGTCTGTAACAGTAAAAAAGAGGAAGAGGCCAGTTTGTGGCGGGGGGAGCTGTGTGAGTCACTGCTCACTTCTTCAGATAACATTCAGGTGGGGAGCCGTGTTCGTCTGAAGCAATATCACAAAGTTTGAGTCCACTGGCACATTTAAGACCAACAAAGTTGGTCTAGGTATAAGCTTTCATGTGTGTCTTCAATGCGTCTTCAGAAAAGGTGTGCATTATGTCCTGCTTAGCTTCCCCCAGCAAGGGGCTTTCAAGGCAAGAGAGAAGCAGAGGTGGTTGGCCATTGCCTTCCCCTGCAGAGCTTTCCTTGGTGGTCTCCCTTTCATGTACCGATCCTGCTTAGCTTTTGATTTTTGGTGACCCCAGCAAGGGGCTTTCAAGGCAAGAGAGAAGCAGAGGTGGTTGGCCATTGGTTTCCTCTGCAGAGTCTTTCTTGGTGGTCTCCCTTCCAAGTACTGATCCTGCTTAGCTTCCAAATCATGGTGCAGGGGGTTGGACTAGATAACCCTTGGGATGGGGGTCCCTTCCAGCTCGATATTTCTACTAGCCCTGTTCCCAAGTTGCAAGGAACGCATGTGCAGTCTGCATACAGTATCCACCTGATTTCTCTTTAGACATCTGTTGAATAGTTTGGTGCAGGGGTTAGGAGTGTGGGCTCTAAGCTGGGAGAACCAGGTTTGATTCCCCACGCCTCCACATGCAGCTGCCGGTGTGACCTTGGGTCAGTCACCAGTTCTCTCAGAGCTGTTCTCTCAAGGGCAGTTCCGGAAAGAGCTCTCTCAGCCAATGTTCCCTCTAAGCTGTGGAGTCTTGTGAGCAAAAATTCTACTTTGTGAGCGACTGGCATTAAGGTTGTGAGCGAGCGATTTGGTTACTGCATAAATTAGTATGCACTGGAGCCATCTGTCCTGAGCTAGGACGAAACTGTGTGAGCCGGAGGCTAAAAAACTGTGAGCTAGCTCACACTAACTCAGCTTAGAGGGAACACTGCTCTCAGCCCCCCCTCCTTTGGACAGTGAAGGGCGGGGTATACATCCAATCTCCTCCTCCTCCTCCTCCTCCTCCTCCTCCTCCTCTTCTTCCCATGTTACTTTCAACGCATAGACAGGTGAATATGTGACTCAAAGCCCATATTTATCCAGGTACTGGTTTCTGGTTTCATTAGTAAAGTGAGCACACATTGGCTCTTCCTTACATATATGCACTGTGTTACATGTGTTACCTGTAACAGGTGAAGGGGGCTACTGAATCAGTCCCTTGGTCTATCCAGGTCAGTCTAGTCTGTTCCGACTGCCAACAGCTCTCCAGGGTCTCCAGCGGAGGTCTTGTACGTCCCTTGCTGTGCGCGAGTGTTAAATGGTGTCAAGGCCCTTCCCAGTTAAGGCGAACCTGTGAATTCATGTCCTCCAAGCCGTCCTTGTCATTAACAGCCTTGCTCAGTTCATGCAAACAGAGGGCCGTGGGGCTTCCTGGTTGGAGTCAGTGTTCCCTCTAGGCTGAGTTTGTGTGAGCGAGCTCACGGTTTCTTAGCCTCCGGCTCACACGTTTTTGTCTCAGCTCAGGAAGGAGGGCTCCAGAGCAAACTATTTTATGCAGCGGCCAAATCGCTCGCTCACACCTTTAGCCATGTGAGAGCCAGTTTGGTGTCGTGGTGAGAACCGGGTTTGATTCCCCACTCCTCCACTTGCACCTGCTGGATGACCTTGGGCAAGCCGTAGTTCTGACAAGAGCTGTTCTTGAAAAAGAGCCGTTTCTGTCAGAGTTCTCTCAGCCCCACCTACCTCACAGGGTGTCTGTTGTAGGGAGGGGGAGGGAAAGGAGTTTGTAAGCCGCTCTGAGACACCTTCTGGTAGTGAAGGGCAGGGTATAAATCCAATCTCTTCTTCTTCTTCTTCTTCTTCTTCTTCTCTCAGAGCTCTCTCAGCCCCACGAACCTCACAGGGTGTCTCTTGTGGGGAACAGGAAAGGAGTTTGTAAGCCGCTCTGAGACTCCTTTGGGTAGTGAAGGTTGGGGTATAAATCCAATCTCTTCTTCTTCTACCTCCCAGGGTGTCTGTCTGTTGTGGGGAGGGGGAGGGAAAGGAGTATGTAAGCCGCTCTGAGACTCCTTCGGGTGGTGAAGGGCGGGGTATAAATCCAATCTCTTCTTCTTCTACCTCCCAGGGTGTCTGTCTGTTGTGGGGAGGGGGAGGGAAAGGAGTATGTAAGCCGCTCTGAGACTCCTTCGGGTAGTGAAGGGCGGGGTATAAACCCAATCTCTTCTTCTCTTCTTCTCCTTCATGCCAGTAGCTCAGAAAGTAGGATTTTTGCTCACAAGACTCCACAGCTTAGAGGGAGCATTCCTTTGGAGTCCATCCATCTTCTGTTGGTTCTTCCTCTTTTCCTGGCATGATCGTCTTTTCTCCTGTCTCTTGTCTTCTCACCATGTGACCAAAAGCACGATAGCCTCAGCTTAGTCGTTTGAGTTTCTAGGGAGAGATCAGCCTTGATTTGATCTTGAATCCACTCACTTGTCTGTTTTGGCGGCCTGCGGTATCTGTAAAACTCTCCCCCGATGCCCCTTTTCAGAGGATCAACTTTCTACCTGGTCCTTTCTTTTTCTTTTTGGCCCCCCCCCCAAGGAGATTTTTTTATTGCCTTTTATATAAGGACGACAAACTACAATGAAAATAAGGGAGGGTAACTACATGTTAGGAGAAAGAAAAGATAACCACGACTAACTAAAAACCCAAGAGAGGAGATAATCAAATTAGTTTGCATAAAATGCCATCCCTTAAAACGCTAACAATTTTATGAACTTAGATATGCTAATATAACTTTTAAGTCTTAAGTTTAACTGTTGCAGTTAAACAGCTACCTGGTCCTTTTAACTGGAGATGCCGGGGATTGAACCTGGGGTCTTCCCCATGCCAAGCAGATGTTCTGCCACTGAGCCACGGCCCCTCTTGACAGCTCTCCAGGGTCTCAGGCCGAGGTCTTTCCCATCACCTCCTGCCCGGTCCTTTTAACTGGAGATGCCGGGGATTGAACCTGGGACCTTCTGCATGCCAGGCAGAGGCTCTTCCACTGAGCCACAGCCCCTCTTTACAGCTCTCCAGGGTCTCAGGCTGAGGTCTTTCCCATCACCTCCTGCCTGGTCCTTTTAACTGGAGATGCTGGAGATTGAACCTGGGACCTTCCGCATGCCAAGCAGATGCTCTGCCACTGAGCCACGGCCCATTATGCCTCCACGATCTGTTTATACTCGGCTGAGCTCCTTGGAAGAAGCGTGGTATAAAAAACATAATAAGACAAAGCGGTGCCTTTCGGCTATGCAATGACCTACCCGGTAGGGCTGTTGTGAAGACACTCATGACGGTGTTCAGTACCTCAGCCCGAGCCGATGGGAGGGGGGTAGTTGTTGATGCTGTTACTGAGGCTAGGGATGCAGGGGGTGCTTTGCAGAGTCACAGAAGCCTTGTGATGCGTTTGACATGCGGCATTGGAAGGGAGTTGTACAGGTCCTGTGGACCGCCAAAAAGACAAGTGAGGGGTTTCTAGATGAAGCCAAGCCTGACCTCTCCCTGGAAGCTAAAATGACCAGACCGAGGGTGTGGGTCACATGTACCAGATAAAACAGGGGGGGGGGGAGGGAACCTATTTCCTCCAGAAGAATTTGACCCGCGGTTGCATGGTCACACTTCCCTTCGAAGCTGTGGGTGCAACCTGTCAGTGCGTGATCAGATGCAACTGCAGGTGAGTCTGGGGGTTTTGTGCCATTTCCCCCCCCCCATGCGCTTAACCGAGGGATCAATGAATCGCACCTCCGCCAATGTTCCCTCTAAGCTGTGGAGTCCTGTGAGCAAAAATTCTACTTTGTGAGCTACTGGCATTAAAGTTGTGAGTGAGCCATTTGGGTAGTGCAAAAATTAGTTTGCACTGGAGCCATCCCTTCCTGAGCTAAGACAAAAATATGTGAGCCAGAGGCTAAAAACCTGTGATCTAGCTCACACTAACTCAGCTTAGAGGGAACACTGATCTCCGCACCGAGGGCTCCCTATGGAGTGTGCGATGATGCGCATACTGCGAAAGGGGGGAGGATACAATGGCACAGAGTCGGGATGGCCTGATCAGACCATCTCGATGACATGAGAGCGTGCAGGAGCGATCAGACAGGGGAAAGTCCGTCCGTGGCCCATTGCAACCCGTTAACTACCGGATTTCCCCCGGTGTCTTTTAACTCCGCTTCTGCGGCGGAGCAGAACGGGTTGCCGATGGCTGCGGGGCGCTTCCCAGATGTTGTCGTCTGATCGCGCCCTTTAAACCCGCCCGGCATTCGCACCTATATCAGGTCTCATTGTGCGTATGATCGCCGCCTGAGGCTATCGTACTTGGGTCACATCCAATGTTCCCTCTAAGCTGTGGAGTCTTGTGAGCAAAAATTCTACTTTGTGAGCTACTGGCATTAAAGCTGTGAGCGAGTGAGTTGGTTGCTGCATAAATCAGTTGGCTCTGGAGCCCTCCTTCCTGAGCTAAGACAGAAATGTGTGAGCTGGAGGCTAAAAAACTATGAGCTAGCTCACACTAACTCAGCTTAGAGGGAACACTGGTCACATCATGAGAAGACACGTGTCCCTGGGAAAGAGAATGATGTTGGGGAAAGCGGGAGGCAGCAGGAAACGAGGGAGACCCAACCGGAGATGGATTGACGCAGTTACAGAAGCTGCGACTGCAGTTTGCAAGACCTGAGCCAAGCTGTTGATGAGAGGACATTTTGGAGGCCATTAACTTGTAGGGTCACCATAAGTCGGAAGCAACTTAAGATTGCATACGCAAGAAGCCCCTTCGCATTGAGTTCCTTTGGAGAGAGGCGAGCAGATCATAGAATCGTAGAGTTGGAAGGGACCTCCAGGGTCATCTAGTCCAACCCCCTGCACAGTGCAGGAAATTCACAAACACCTCCCCCTTCCACCTCCAGTGACCCCCGTCGATGCCCAGAAGATGGCAAAAAAACCCAACAACTAACCTCCAGGATCCCTGGCCAAACTGGCATGGAGAAAAACGGCTTCCTGACCCCAAAGTGGTGATCGGCATTGTCCCTGGGCGTGGAAGAAAGGGCCACGAGACCTAAGCCCTGAGGCAACCGTTCCTGCCCAAGTTCACAGAATCCGCATGGCTGTCAGATGGCCAACTAGCCTCTGCTTGAAAACCTCCCAAGGAGGAGGAAGCCTGTCCCACTGAGGAAGCCTGTCCCACTGAGGAACCGCTAACCGCTCTGACTGTCAGGAAGTTCTTCCTAGACCTAGAGCATAGACACAGAGAGATCCGCGGCCAGATCTTCCAAGCAGTTTGTAAAAGGGAGAATCACCTCCATGAGCTCCTTCCCATCCAGGCTCCGTGTTTTTGGAAGGAGGGCTCACCCTTTCCACCCTCTGCAGTCGTGTCCCCAATTAAGCTCTCCCCCTGCGTGTTTTTTGGTCCAGGGCTGATGGCCGCGTACACAGCGTGGCCGCAATGTTCCCTCTAAACTGTGGAGTCTTGTGAGCAAAAATTCTACTTTGTGAGCTACTGGCCTTAAAGTTTCGAGTGAGCGATTTGGCTGCTGCATAAATCAGTTTGCTCTGGAGCCCTTCTTCCTGAGCTAAGGCAAAAATGTGTGAGCCGGAGGCTAAAAAACGGCGAGCTAGCTCACACTAACTCAGCTTAGTGGGAACACTGAGCGTGGGTGGCTCGGATCGGCAAAACCATGCGGGGCTGGAAGGGCAGAACCCTTTCTCTCCCTTCTCCCTCGGGCCGCTAACGCCCGCTTGGGGAAGACCTGGAAAGAGCCCCCTCCAAAGTTGCCATGACCTGCAGGGGGGCTGATTTCTGCCACCTGGAGATCAGTTGGAATCCCAGGCGATATCTAGCCCCTGCCTGGGGGCTGAACGTTGTAAGGAAAAGCAACCGTGATACGATCACGAAACCTTGTTCGAGAAAAACGTGTCTTCTCTAATTATCCAGTGAATAACAAACCATTCAGGGTGTTTTCTCTGAAGTCAATTGGCCTCGAGTCTGTCTTTCTGATGGTACAGCGCTCAATGGACCGTTTCGCGCAAGGTTCCATCCGAGGAAATCAATGTTAAGTTAGAGAAGAAGAGGGAGTAGAAAAAATGCAAAAGGTGACAGATCTCATCGGATGGAACCTTGCGCGAAACGGTCCATTGAGCGCTGTAGGTCAGAAAGAAAGACTTGAGACCAATTGACTTCCGAGAAAACACCTTGAATGATTTGTTTCTTTGTTGTTGTTCAGTCGCACAGTCGAGTCCGACTCTTCACGACCCCATGGACCAGATCACGCCAGGCCTTCCGGTCTTCCGCCATCCTCTGACGTTTGGTCAATTTCATGTTCGTTGCATCGATGACACTGTCTAACCATCTCATCCTTTGCCGTCCCCGTCTTCTTTGACCTTCAATCTTTCCCAGCATCAGGGTCTTCTCCAGTGAGGGCTCCCTTCTCATTGGGTGGCCAAAGTATTTGAGCTTCGGTTTCATTATCTGACCTTCCAGGGAACAGTCAGGGTTGATTTCTTTGAGGACTGACTGATTTGTTCTTCTTGCAGTCCAAGGGACTCTCAAGAGTCTTCTCCAGCACCATAGTTCAAAAGAATCTATTCTTCGGCGCTCGGCCTTCCTTATAGTCCAACTCTCGCAGCCATACATGACTACTGGGAATACCATTGCTTTCACCATGCGGACTTTTGTTGGCAGGGTGATGTCTCTACCTTTTATCATGCCGTTTAGGTTCGCCATCGCTTTCCTCCCAAGGAGCAGGCGTCTTTTGATTTCATGGCTGCTATGTTTTTCTCTAACAAGGTTTCGTGATCGTATCACGGTTGTTTTCCGTTACAAAGTTCAGCCTGTCCCGTGATCTCTCGTCCTTGACTTGACCTGCCTGGAAGTTGGCAACCCCGTCCAAGCCCTGTGTAATTATAGCCCCGTGTCTCTGCTCCTGGCCTATAAAAAGACCCCGGGACTTCAAAGCGCTTAGACTCTGACCGGATCAGGGCCAAAGGGCTGTAAAACAATAAAGGGGAAAGGAGGGCTTCCTGCAACCCAGTAGCCGAACCTGTTGCGCCGCAAAGCCTTTCTTCATTCCAAGCACCACCACGGTTCTTCCCCACGGCCAAAGCTGTTTGTCCAAAGCGGTGACCGCCAACGGTCTCTCTAAGCAGTGGAGTCTTGTGAGCAAAAATCCTACTTTGTGAGCCCCTGGCATGAAAGTTGTGAGCGAGCAATTTGGCTGCTGCATCAATCAGTTTGCTCCGGGGCCATCCTTCCTGAGACTAAAATGTGTGAGCCGGAGGCTTAAAAACTGTGAGCTGGCTCACACTAACTCAGCTTAGAGGGAACACTGGTTACTTACCGCATGTTAAAAATCTATTCTTTACGGAGGATCGTTCCAGGCCGCCTCTTGACAGACCGGCTGGAGGTGACTTACAGTGAAAACGAGGTCGCGGCATTAAAAACAAGCCGCTAAAAAAACAAGACAGGAGGCCAGGAAGCCATTGTTTTCCAGGCCAGTTTGGCTGGAGATCCTGGAGGTTTTCTTGTCGTCTTCTGGGTGTGGAACAGCAGTCACTGGGGGTGTGGAGCGGGAGGCGTTTGTGGATTTCCTGCCTTGTGCAAGGGGGTTCCACTAGATGACTCTGAAGGTCCCTTCCAACTCTACGATTTTATGATTCTAGAAGACACTGCGGTGGCTCAAGTGGTTAAGACGCTGAACTGCAGGCTGTGGAAGGTCGGTAGTTCAGCAGTTCGAGACCTGAGTGCGCCGCATGACGGAGTGAGCTCCCGTCTCTAGTTCCAGCTCCTGCCAACCTAGCAGTTCGAAAGCAAGAAATTGCAAGTAGATAAATAGGTACCACTTCGGTGGGAAGGGGACAGCGTTCCGTGCGCCTTGGTGTTTAGTCATGCTGGCCACATGACCACGGAAACGTCTTTGGACAGCGCTGGCTCTTCGGCTTTGAAACGGAGATGAGCACCGAAACCCTAGAGTCGGATTCGACTGGCTCTCGAGCAAGGGAACCTTTACCTTTAAGACACTTTAACCTGGATGTCTCAGGCTAGCCTGATCTCCCCAGATCTCGGAAGCTAAGCAGGGTCGGTCCTGGTGAGCCCTTGGATGGGAGACCACCCAGGAAGACCAGAAGAAGAGAAGGGTCCCTCCAGTTCACACTTGCCGGGAAAGGCGGGGGGCGGGGGGGAGGCGTGGCTGTTGGCGCCGGCACAGTGCGTCCCGCTGCAAACGTGATCAGACAGGACATCCCCGGCGCGCTCTGACGACAGAAGAGGAGCGCGCCAGAGCGATCACACAAAGAGAGTCAGTCAGCGGCCCGTCGCAAGCCATTTGCTAGTGGACTTTAAGTAAAGGTCAAGGTTCCCCTTGCTCGAAAGTCGGTCGAATCCGACTCTAGGGTTGCGGTGCTCATCTCTGTTTCAAAGCCAAAGAGCCAGCGCTGTCCGAAGACGTTTCTGTGGTCATGTGGCCGGCGTGACTAAACGCCAAGGCGCACAGAATGCTGTTTCCTTCCCACCGAAGTGGTACCTATTTATCTACTTGCAATTTCTTGCTTTCGAACTGCTAGGTTGGCAGGAGCTAGAGACGGGAGCTCACTCCGTCATGCGGCACACTCGGGTCTCGAACTGCTGAACAAAAAAAAGACCTTCCACAGCCTGCAGTTCAGCGTCTTAGCCACTTGAGCCATCGCAGCTCTCTAAAAGCAGGGTTATCCCTCAATAATACTTGGATGGGAGACCACCAAGGCAGTCCAGGATCACTGCACAGAGACGGCTGATGGCAAATCCACCTCTGAATGTCTCTTGCTTTGGAAGCCCTTCTCAGTCGAGTCAGCTCCAACTTGTCTTACCCCAAGTTCTTGTACGGGATCGTCTTTGGGGGGCCCTGCTCTGGGGTTGATAATGGGGGGGGCTTCCCTCTAGTGACCCCCAGGGTTGAAACAGCTTCCTCAGTCATCTTCCCTTAGTGCTGTCCGGGGGTCATTTCCTGCAGGAGCGCACAGGAGCGGAGCTCCGGCAGTAAAGAGCCCAGGGGGCGGGCACAGGCAACAAGCCCCGCCCCCTGCTCCCAGCAGCCCTCCCGCTCAGCAATTTCATGGAGTGCCCACGAGTTCTTGTATTATGAGAAATGGAGAAAAGTACCTCTTTCTCTACCTGCTCTTTCCCATGCATAACCTTATAAACCTCAATCATGTCACCTCTCAGAATGTGCCAGATCTGCACATTCCTTCCCCCCCCCATAGCTAGCAATCCAAAACAGTCCAGTGGAGTCTGAGCGGTGGGTGTTGCCTTCTGCCACACTTCCGGTGATTTCAGGGGGTGTGGCATATGCAAATGAGTTATGCAAATGAGCTCTGTTAATGAGCTCCTGCACCTCTTTTTCTATGAAATGACCCCTGGGTGCTGTCTCTTCTTATGTCGAGATGATGATTTGACACGGCGCATCGTTCCAAGGCTTTCAGGGAATGCTGAGCAGATGACCATAAGAACATAAGAGATGCCAATGTTGGATCAGGCCAAAGGCCCATCCAGTCCAACACTCTGTATCCCACAGTGGCCAGAAATACCAGTGCCATCAGGAGGTCCACCAGTGGGGCCAGGACATTAGAAGCCCTCCCACTGTTGACCCCCCCCCCCAAGCACCAAGATGACAGAGCATCACTTGCCCCAGAGTCCCTATCTATACCTTGTGGCTAATAGCCACTGATGGACCTCTGCTCCATATGCTTATCTAATTCCCTTTTGAAGCCGTCCATGCTTGTAGCTGCCACCACTTCCTGTGGCAGTGAATTCCAAGTGTTAATCACTCTTTGGGTGAAGAAGTACTTCCTTTTATCCGTTCTAACCTGACCGCTCAGCAATTTCATGGAGTGCCCATGAGTTCTTGTATTGTGAGAAAGGGAGAAAAGTACCTCTTTCTCTACCTGCTCTTTCCCATGCATAATCTTATAAACCTCAATCTGCTGATTGCTTGTGGTGATGGGGCGGGGGAGAGCTTGAAATGTGATCATTTAAAAAAAAAACAACCATGCACCTTGCCTTGAAAGGGCCAAAGGCGGCAGGGGGGGGGGGTTGATGTGTTTTCAATAATTACCTCCAAGCACAAGTGGATGTGGGGTGCCTTTGCAGGTGGAATGGGGAAGGAAGGCAGTACGGTGTAGCCCGATCTCATCCGATCGCAGGAGCTAAGCAGGGTCGATGCTTGGAAGGGAGACCACCAAGGAAGGCTCTGCAGAGGAAGGCGAAGGCAAAACCACCTCTGCTTCTCCGTTGCCTTGAAAGCCCCTTGCTGGGGTCATCGTAAGTCAGCTGTGACCTGACGGTACTTTACGCACACAGGCAAAGGCAGAGGAAGGCAATGGCCAACCACCTCTTCTTCTCCCTTGTCTTGAAAGCCCCTTGCTGGGGGAAGCTAAGCAGGGTCGGTACTTGGAAGGGAGACCACCAAGGAAGGCTCTGCAGAGGAAGGCCATGGCCAACCACCCCTGCTTCTCACTTGCCTTGAAAGCCCCTTCCTGGGGTTGCTAAGCAGGGTCGGTACTTGGAAGGGAGGCCACCAAGGAAGGCTCTGCAGAGGAAGGCGAAGGCAAAACACCTCTGTTTTTCAGTTGCCTTGAAAGCCCCTTGCTGGAGGAAGCTAAGCAGGGTCGGTACTTGGAAGGGAGACCACCCACCAAGGAAGGCCCCGCAGAGGCAGGCGATGGCAAAACCACCTCTGCTTCTCCGTTGCCTTGAAAGCCCCTTGCTGGGGTCACCATAAGACGGTGCCAACTCGACAGCACTCATGTGTGTTAAAAGTGGATCTGGCCCCGGGGGTGTGACACGGCTGTCGTGCACGGCCCAGTGGAATGAAAAAGAGCTAAGCCAGGATGACCAGGCAGTTGCTGGAGAAACTCCTGTGGGTTTCCCAGCTCCCCATAACCAGGGGGCTGCAGGCATGCATGTTTTACAATGCACAGGACAATCCAGGTGCCCACAGCTTGCAGGGTCTGATCCCAGTGGCTGCGAGGGGGTCTATAGCAGGAGAGATGGTCCTGGCACAGACGGGGAAGACCCAGCCCCTCAGCTCTCACCTTTGAGGGCTTTCTGGGCCAGCCACTCCAGCCCAGTAACCATGTCTGTCCGTCCACTGGAGCAAAATTCAACAGGAGTTTTTGGGTCCCTTCGAGGCTAAGCAGTCTTCTCTCTAGCCTACAGCTGTGGCGCGGTTCCACACATGTTCCCGATGCAACGCTGACTTCAGCCCATGAGAGGCTGAATTCTTTGCATAGCGGTGCGTTCACGTGGCCAGTTGGCCCCATGCCGGGAGCTGGAGTGTGCAGAGTTGCGGCGCCATCTCATGGGAATCGGGGCCACTCCGCCCATGCTGGTCTCCCGCTTGCTCAAAGGAGGCTGGACAGAACCTGGAAGCTGACCAGAACTTGTGTGGTGTAGTGGGTTAGGTCTTAAAGGTGCCACTGGACTCTAAATTCGTTCTACTGCTTCGGACCAACACGGCCGACCGCCTGGATCTGTATTCAAATCCCCACTCGGCCATGAACCCGCCTGAGTTATCTGACAAAGGGACCTTTGATTCTTGAAAGCCGATACCCTGAATCTCTTGTTGGTCTCTAAGGTGTGACGGAGCTTGAACCTAGGGTCAGTCATGGCCCTCTCAGAGCTGTTCTCTCATGCAGAAGGTCCCTGGTTCAATCCCCAGCAACCGCCAATTAAAAGGACGAAGCAGGAGGTGACGGGAAAGACCAGTCTGGTGTCGTGGTTAGGAGTGCAGACTCTAATCCGGGAGAACTGGGTTTGATTCCCCACTCCTCCACATGCAGCTGCTGGTGTGACCCTGGATCAGTCACAGTTCTCTCAGAGCTGTTCTCTCAAGGGCAGTTCTCAGGAGACCTCTCTCAGCCCCACCTACCTCACGGGGTGTCTGTTGTAGGGAGGGGAGATTGTAAACTGCTCGGAGACTCCTTTGGGTAATGAAGGCTGGGATATAAATCCAATCTCTTCTTCTCTCTTTTTCTCTGAAAACTATGAACCTCGCTGGGTGACACTGGGCGGGTCATTTCCTCTCTGCCTAACCTAACTTTCGCGGTTATTTTGAGGGCAAAACCGATGAACCTCGCTGGGTGACACTGGGCGGGTCATTTCCTCTCTGCCTAACCTAACTTTCGCGGTTATTTTGAGGGCAAAACTGGGGGGGGGGGACGACGACCATCGACACCGCTCTCCTGAGTGCCTTCGAAGCAGGGTGGGATAAAGAGACTGGGTGGCGTTCGAAATGACACGAACGTTGCGTGCGTTTAGTCCGCGAGGGACAGCGCCGCCATGTTTGACGGTGTCATTTTCTTGTGAGGAAAAGTCCCCGCAGGAACCGAGCGAAGGACCTGGGGAAGAGCCTAATGAGGTTTTTGTCTGCTTTCCTTCCAGGTCGGACGCTCCTTCTGAAACCCCCTCACCCCCTCCCCGCGGACATTTTTGAACATCTTCCCACAACTCCTGGGTCACCGCTGATGGACTGCCAAGCGCCAGAGCGAAGGCCTGGCTTGGCACACCCCTGTTGGTACGAGGACTTGTGACAGAACCAGCAATTGGGAGGGGGGGGCGTCTTTTTGTTTTCGGAACTCCGTATGTTCCCTTTCTATCTTAACCCATATATATCTCTATCTATACACACACACACAACTCCCCCCGGCCCCGAATCCCTCACGACAAGGGACCTTTTCCCACCCAGAGACTTGAGGAAACCAGCTGTATTCCCCGAAGGTTGCTGTTTGTACAGTCACGTCACGCATAAATGTATTTATGTTGTAAAGCTATTTATATATTGTTTATAAAGAGGTATTTATAAAAAGAAATTTTATTTATGTAACTAAATGAAAAAGGAGTCTAGCATTGTAACTGTCTTTTTTCTTTTTCCTCTTGTTTGGAATAGTTGGAAAATGTTGGGGGGGAAAAAACCAAAAAAAAAAAAAAAGACACCATTCCATGTACAATTCTTCGCAACCTGTCTTTCTTTTTCACAACCCGGCTAGCTTTGAAAAAATGCAATCGTATTAAGGGAGATTGGGGGGGGGGGCAGGGCTTGGCCCGGGAGCGATAGCTGGCCCGCAGGGTTTCTCTGTCCGGTT
>NW_015164248.1:32442-35767 GCF_001447785.1 Gekko japonicus
GTTAAGTGCGCGGACTCTAATCTGGGAGAACCGGGTTTGATTCCCCACTCCTCGACTTGCACCTGCTGGATGACCTTGGGCAAGCCGTAGTTCTGATAAGAGCTGTTCTTGAAAAAGAACAGTTTCTGTCAAGAGCTCTCTCAGCCGCTCCGCCTACCTCCCAGGGTGCCTGTTGTGGGGGGGGGAGGGAAAGGAGATTGTCAGCCGCTCTGAAACACCTTTGGGTTGTGAAGGGCGGGGGTATAAATCCAATCTCTTCTCTTCTTCTTCTTCTACCTTGCCGGACATCGGTGCTGGCATGTGGATGGTTGCTCCCGAAATGCTTGAGAGCAGAGGGCCGTTAAGGGAGGCAGAGCGTGCCTGGCTCTCGACCCAGGTTGGAGAACTTCCGGGTTGAGTGCGGGCACGGGAAACAGAGCCAGAAGCAGAGTGAAGGTTGCCAACTAGGCGTGTCAGCCTCCAGGTGGGGCCTGGAGCTCTCCCGCTATTACAACCGGTCTCCAGACTACAAAGATCAGTTCCCCTGGAGAAAAGGGCTGCTTTGGAGGGGTGGACTCTATGAACATAAGGGCACAAGAGGAGCCCTGCTGGATCATACCAGTGGTCCCTCTAGCCCAGCATCCTGTCTCACACAGTGGCCAACCAGTTCCTCTGGAGGGCCAGCAACAGGGCAGAGAGGCCGAGGCCTTCATGAGAACATCAGAAGAGCCCTGCTGGATCAGACCAGTGGTCCACTTAGTCCAGCATCCTGTCTCACACAAGGGCCAACTACTTCCTCTGGAGGGCCGACAACAGGGCAGAGAGGCCGAGGCCTTCATAAGGACATCAGAAGAGCCCTGCTGGATCAGACCAGTGAGGGTCCATCTAGTCCAGCATCCTGCCTCACACTTGGCCAACCAGTTCCTCTGGAGGGTGAATAACAGGGCATAGAGGCTGAGGCCTTCTCCTGATGTTGCCTCCTGGCTCTGGGATTCAGAGGATTAGTGCCTCTGAATGTGGAGGTTCCCCTCAGTCACCATGGCTAGTAGCCACTGATAGACCTAACCTCCATGAATCTCTCGATTCCCCTTGTCGAGCTGTTTATTCTTGTGTCCATCACGACATCCTCTGGCAGGGAATTCACCATTTTAATTACTTTCTGTGTTAAAGAAGTATTTCCTTTTGTCCATCCTGAACCTACTGCCCATCAGCTACATTGGATGCCCTCGAGTTCTAGTCTTTTGGGAGAGGGAGAAATTTTTCTTTGTCTGGGTGTCCCAGGAGCATGTCATGCGGCAGGGGGAGGGGGTCCCTCCAATACCGCCGCAATTTGCCCTTGCTAAATTAACCTTCCCTCCCCCCACAAACATCTAGGGCAGGGGTCCCCAATGTTTTTGAGCCTGCAGACACTTTTGGGATTGTGAGAGACTGGTGAGCGCCACCTCAAAATTGCCACCCCAGGAGGTGGCCGTCAAACCCAAAATGGCCGCCACCAGAGGTGGAGTTAAACCCAAAATGGCCGCCACCAGAGGTGGAGTCAAACCCAAAATGGCCGCCACCAGAGGTGGAGTCAAACCCAAAATGGCCACCACCAGAGGTTGAGTCAAACCCAAAATGGCTGCCTCAGGAGGCAGGCCCAAATGGAATACCGCCTTCCTCACATCTCCTGGGAAGATGGAAATCCCGAGGGAGGAATGGAACCACACACTGGCTAAGGAAAGCCCAAGCGCTTACCAGTCCTCCGCATCCTCCCGTAGGTACAGTTGCCAGCTCTGGGTTGGGACACACCTGGAAATTTGGGGGGTGCAGGGCAGGACCTCCGTGGGGTATAAATGCCATAAAATCCAACCTCTGAAGCAGCCATTTTCTCTAGGGGAACTGCTCTGTGTCATCTGGAGAGCAATTCTAATTCCAGGATATCTCCAGGCAGCCCTATCCAGTGGAAGCCCCTTTCCCTTTGAGGGGAGCGGTGGCACAGGGGATTTATCCTCTGGTTAAACATCTGAGCTGAACAGGACTGCTGTCAGTTCGAGCCCCGCACTGGTGTGAGCTGCCAGCCGTGTCCCCAGCTCGCCGTCCACCCAGCGGTTTGAAAGCTTCGGTGAGTAGATAAAATGGGTACCACTCCTTAGAGAGGGTGGGCACACTTAACCCCCCCGGTGGGAAGTGTTAGCTGACAAACGGAAGGTCCGTGCATTAGATCAAAAGCTGAGCTATGCAGCCTGCAATGGGCCATTCCGGCCAGACGGTGGCAGTGGTGCGCTGCAACTGAGAAAAATGTTGATGACGCCGACTAAAGAATGCTGTTGGAACACACGTCTGATGCTTACAGCTGACCAAACTCTCTGTCAACTGCGAAGTGTGTGTGATTAAAAATGATATATGTTGTCCTCCCTTACCCCCATCATTGATAGTTAACTGTAAATCGCTCAGAGCCGGCAGCTCTGCAAGGATTGAGCGATCAATAAATTGAAAAGATTATTATTATTCATTGGCACGAGGGTAGCCAATAACAGGTCCTACCTTACAGGGCCCCGCCCACTTCCTGAAAAGCTCAGCGGGCATCAAGAGAAGTACTAGCAGGGACCTCGGTGCCCAGGGGCATCGTGTTGGGGAACCCCTGATCGAGGGTATCCCTTCCTCCCTCATGGCACCACCTCCGGCACACTCCTCCCCCCCCCCCACATGTTCTTCAGTGTGGTGTGGTGGTGAAGTGCGCGGACTCTGATCTGGGAGAACCTGGCTTGATTCCCCACTCCTCCACTTGCACCTGCTGGATGACCTTGGGCAAGCCGTTGTTCTCTCAGAGCTGTTCTCTCAAGGGCAGTTTCTGTCAGAGCTCTCTCAGCCCCACCTACCCCACAGGGTGTCTGCTGTGGGAAAGGAAAGGGAAAGGAGTTTGTGAGCCGCGCTGAGACTCCGAATGAAGGGCGGGGTATAAATCCAAACTTCTCTTCTTCTTCAGGAGCCCACAGTCCCTCTGGGCACCCTCCTCCTTGAATGTCAAATCTTTGTGGGGAGGGAAACTCCTCTCCCTTCCCCTCCCCACAACAGACACCCTGTGAGGTCGGTGGGGCTGAGAGAGCTCTTGACATAAACGGCTCTTTTTCAAGGACAGCTCTTATCAGAGCTACAGCTTGCCCAAGGTCATCCAGCAGCTGCAAGTGGAGGAGTGGGGGAATCAAACCCGGTTCTCCCAGATTAGATTCCGCGCACTTCACCACGACACCAAACTGGCTACACAGACTAGATGGGCCACTGGCCTGATCCAACACTGGCTTCTCTTAACGTTCTTATGAGAACAAGTCACAAAGTGTCAAGCAGGCCGCTGAGACATCGTGGGGCT
>NW_015164248.1:36251-38642 GCF_001447785.1 Gekko japonicus
GCCACTGGCAAAAAAAATCTCTGGAGACGATCCACTGGTCTGGCACACTTAGAGGCCTTAAAAGCATGTTTTGCGCACTGCAGTCCCTTGACAAGGTCTGTGGAGGGTTCAGACAGACGTGCCGAGCGACCGTTTCTTCCTTTCCACAGAACGGGTCGTCTGTTACTGCTCTTGAACAAAGTTTAAGGGCAGTTCCCGACAATCTGGCCTCCACGGAACGTTCCCCACACCGGCGCATCTGATACAAATGCCCTGCGCGTTGGAGAATTCTGCACCATCTTCTAGAGCAGGATTTCCCCAATTCTTCTAGAGCAGGACACCCACAGACACCTTCGTTGGAGCCCACCAAGTGTTTTCAGAAAGCGAGCGGGAACCAGGGGTCATTTCCTGCAGGAGCGTACAGGAGCGGAGCTCCGGCAGGAAAGAGCCCAGGGGGCAGGCACATGCAACAAGCCCCACCCCCTGCTCCCAGCAGCCCTCAGTCAGAGCAAGAAGCAGCCAGGTAAGTTGCAGAGCTCCTCCCTCGGCTCCCCGGTCCAAAACAGTCCAGTGGCACCTTTAAGACCAAGTTTTATTCAGGCACAAGCTCTCCCTCCTCTGCTAGGGCAGATCTGCACGTCCTCTGTCCCCCCCAATAGCTAGCAATCCAAAACAGTCCAGTGGAGCCTGAGCGGTGGGTGTTGCCTTCTGACACACTTCTGGTGATGTCAGGGGGTGCGGCACATGCTAATGAGTTATGCTAATGAGCTCCTGCACCTCTTTTTCTACGAAATGACCCCTGGCGGGTACCATGTGGGGGGTTTGCTCAGCAGGGATTCTGACTGGACAATGACTGGCCATGTGGATTTGGAACGGGTTGCTCTGGCAGCTGCCGCCACCACGGCACGAGGATCGTCTCCGTCTGACTGGAGATGAGCTGTGCGTGCGCAAGAAGGTGTTTTCAAACAACAGGCTCAGTTTAAGGTTTAAGAGCTTCTGCTTGGAACGCTGAAGACCTCACTGTGAAAAGGTATGCATCACATCACTCCCTGAGGCTACGCCTCTTCGGTGTGGTGGTTAAGTGTGCAGACGCTAATCTGGGAGAGTTGATTCCCCCCACTCCTCCACTTGCAGCTGCTGGATGACCTCGGGCAAGCCACAGTTCTGTCAGAGCTGTCCTCGAAAAAGAGCCGTTTCTGTCAGAGCTCGCTCGGCCCCGCCGACCCCGCAGGCAGAGTTCCCTCTAAGCTGAGTTAGTGTGAGCTAGCTCCGTTTTTTAGCCTCCGGCTCACAGATTTTTTGTCTTCGCTCAGGAAGGGATGGCTCCAGAGCAAACTAATTGATGCAGTAGCCAAATGGCTTGCACACAACTTTAATGCCAGGTGCTCACAAGGTAGAATGTTTGCTCACAAGACTCCACAGCTTAGAGGGAGCATTGCGGTGTTCATTGTGGGGAAGGGAAGGAAAAGGAGTTTGTAAGCCGCTCTGAGACTCTGAGTGAAGGGCAGGGTATAAATCCAATGTCTTCTTCTTGTGTGGCAGCCATGTTGTGGTTGCACCTAACTATCCAGTGTTCGAATAAGAGCATACGAACAGCCCTGCTGGATCAGACCAGTGGTCCATCTAGTTTGGCATCCTGTCTCACAGGGAGGCCAACCAATTCCTCTGGAGGGCCAACAGGGCACTGAGGTGGAGGCCTTCCCCTGATGTTGCCTCCTGGCTCTGGGATCCAGGGGTTTAGTGCCTCTGAATGTGGAGGTTCCCTGGAGTCCCCATGGCTAGCAGCCATTGATAGACTTACCCCCATGAATCTACCGAATCCCCTTTTCAAGCTATTTATTCCTGTGGCCGTCATGACGTCCTCTGGCAGCGAATCCCACATTTCTAATCACTCTCTGAGTAAAGCAGTATTGCCTTTTGTCCATCCTGAGCCTACTGCCCATCAGCCAAAAGTGCCCAGAGGCTCAAAAAGCTGGGGACCCTGTTAGAGTGATATACTTTCACACAAGAAGCAACAGACATGGGGGTGACTGGTTGTTAAGAGAGAATGCTGGCCTAAAGAGACCTTGATTGGATCCACCAAGGAGGTTCTAACATTCTTCAGCCAGAGGGCAAACGCCGTTTCTGAGGGCCAGTCCAAACAAGTCCGAGACAATTGACTGGCTCAGCAGGGGGCATCAATCTAAAATGTGATTAGAACAAAAGAGATTTACGTCAGTGGCTATTAGCCGCAAGGTATAGAGGGAGCTGCGGTGGCTCAAGTGGTGAAGACGCTGAACTGCAGGCTGTGGAAGGTCGGTAGTTCAGCAGTTCGAGACCCGGGTGTGCCGCATGACGGAGTGAGCTTCCATCTCTAGTTCCAGCTCCTGCCAACCTAGCAGTTCGAAAGCAAGAAATTGCAAGTAGATAAAT
>NW_015164248.1:38961-48411 GCF_001447785.1 Gekko japonicus
CCCTCCCCACAACAGACACCCTGGGAAGTAGGTGGGGCTGAGAGAGCTCTTGACAGAAACTGCTCTTTTTCAAGAACAGTTCTTATCAGAAATATGGCTTGTCCAAGGTCATCCAGCTGGTGCGAGTGGAGGAGTGGGGAATCAAACCCGGTTCTCCCAGATTACAGTCCACGCACTTAACCACTACACCAAACTACACTATATTACAGAGTGCTGGACTGGATGGGCCCTTGGCCTGATCCAGCATGGCTTCTCTTATGCTCTTATGTCTGGGGCAAGGGATGCTCTGTATTCTTGGTGCTTGGGGGGGGCAACAGTGGGAGGGCTTCTAGTGTCCTGGCCCCACTGCTGGACCTCCTGATGGCACCTGGTATTTTTGGCCACTGTGTGACACAGAGTGTTGGACCGGATGGGCCACTGGCCTGATCCAACATGGCTGCTCTTATGTTCTTAACAGGCACGATATTTCCCCCTGCAACAAAACACAGTTCCTAGAAACAACCAAATAAAGAAACCTGTATCCTGGTGTGGTTAAATTCCACCAATGAGAAAGGCTAATGAATAATAACAGAGGCATTTTGGTACTGTGGTCAGAGCATCCAATCAGGACCCGGGTTCAAATTCCCCACTCTGCCAGGGAAGACTGCTGGGTGACCGTAGGCCAGTCTCACGTACACCTACGTCACAGGTTTGTTGTGAATATGAAATAGAGGAGGGGGAGAGATGGTTATAAGCCACTTTTGAGTCCACCTTTGGGGAGAAAAGTGGAGGGGCTTTCATCCTAACTCACTAGGATAACACGGCCTTCATTTACGAAACAAAACCTGCAGACTGAAAGACAAGAAAAGAGTGGTAGAAAAGAGCAAGAGTCCAGTAGCACTTTTGTGAAGGTCAAGGTTCCCCTTGCTCGAAAGCCAGTCGAATCCGACTCTAGGGTTGCGGTGCTCATCTCCGTTTCCAAGCCGAAGAGCCAGCGCTGTCCGAAGATGTTCCCGTGGTCATGTGGCCGGTATGACTAGACGCCGAGGCGCACGGAACGCTGTTCTCTTCCCACCGAAGCAGTGCCTATTGATCTACTTGCAATGTCTTGCTTTCAAACTGCTAGGCTGGCAGGAGCTGGGGCCAGAGACGGGAGCTCACTCCGTCATGCGGCACTCGGGTCTCGAACTGCTGAACTACCGACCTTCCGGTCTGCACTCCAGCGTCTTAACCACTTGAGCCACCACGGCCCCTTACGGACTAACAGATTTTGTGGCACGGGATGAGTCACCGCTCACTGCTTCAGATACCGGGCAAACTGCAGTTGGGTAAAGAGCAGAGACCGGAAAAGAGCAGTTGGTGAAGCCGAGTCCCTTTCACAGTCTGCTCTGATCAGTATAATCGGCAGCAGATCCCGCACTAGAGTGGCCTGAAATTCTAGCAGGTAACCACCAGGTGGAGCCCTGTTCTGTGGCTCAGTATGTGGTCCCGTCCCCCCCCGCCTGCCACAAAATTAGGGTCACGCAGCCCTCTTTGCGGGCCCCAAATCAGAATTAAGAAGGAAAGCTGCCACCTTAATGGTGGCATTCTTAGCTTTATGAAATATTTCACCACGTGTGAATGAACTGAGGTCAATTACTTGAGGACACAGGTGACCCCCACTCTGCTGTGAGGGTAAAGAGAGCCCCCCCTCCCGATGCAGTCTGTGCTTGTAAGCAGAGGTCATTTCGGGGGGGGGATTGCGGGGGATCTCAGTTCCCCCGGGTGAGGTACGGGGGCGGGGCACATGACGAAGCCCCGCCCCCTGCTTCCGGCCGCCCCGCTTCCGGCCCTCATTCAGCCAGGAGGAGGCAGGAGAAGAGGGAGGGTAAGTTGCTTCCTCCCTGCCTCTCCCCACCCCTGCCTGCCTGGGGCCAGGGAGGGCCTTCGCGGGGCTTCCTTGCACTCCCGCCGGCCTTGCAGGTCCACCGCCGGGCCCCTCATGGGGCTCGGCAGTGGAGCTGCAAGGCCTGCGGCGGCAGCCGGAACCGTTGGGGGTGGGGTGTGTGGCCTTATGACACACTTCCGGTGATGTCAGGGGGTGTGGCCTTATGACACACTTCCGGTGATGTCAGGGGGTGTGGCATATGCTAATGAGTTATGCTAATGAGTTCCCCTAGCTCTTTTTCTACGGAACGACCCCTGCTTGTAAGCATCTGTGCGCAACTGGGATTCTTGTTAAAAAAAACCCACAACCACCCTGCAAAGTAGGCCAGGCTGCACGTTTCAACCAATGCTCCTGCTAAGCCGTGGAATCTCGTGAGCAAAAAATTCTACTTTGTGAGCTCCTGGCATTAAAGTTGTGGGCGATCTGGCCGCTGCATCAATTGTGCTAACAAGCATAAAAATACAAATATTTATTATGGTGTACACATAAATAAAACATGCACAAGGTTAAAAGAAACAGTCCAAATATCAGACTCTTAAGGCTTATCACATTCAGTGCGGATAGTTATACATGTCCAATTGATGGGTAAAACTTTTGACCAATAGACCATATGTGTTTCGGCCCCTTTGGGCCTTCCTCAGTGGTCAATATTCCTATTGTACAATAACGCACATCCAGAAATAAATGCATAATTTTTTTTTAATAGAGCCAGGTGTTGCTTTCTCATATGCTTTGCCGTTGCTAAAGGTTTGTATAATGGGTCCTGCAGAAATTCTCCAAATTATTCTGGTAACGAATATCCCATGTGTCAGGATGTGTGCCACTTCCATCAAAGGTAGTAGACTATGAGCACACGAGAAAGCAACACCTGGCTCTATAAAAAAGACCCGGGTGCTGCATGACGGAGTGAGCTCCCGTCTCTAGTTCCAGCTCCTGCCAACCTAGCAGTTCGAAAGCAAGAAATTGCAAGTAGATAAATAAGTACCACTTCAGTGGGAAGGTAACAGCGTTCCGTGCGCCTTGGTGTTTAGTCATGCCGGCCACATGACCACGGAAATGTCTTCGGACAGCGCTGGCTCTTCGGCTTTGAAACGGAGATGAGCACTGCAACCCTAGAGTCAGATTCAACTGGCTTTCGAGCAAGGGAACCTTTACCTGATGTTTGGACTGTTTCTTTTAACCTTATGTATGTTTTATTTATGTGTACACCATAATAAATGTTTGTATTTTTATAACAGTTTGTTAGCTTGACCCTCTTAGATCACAGCTACATTTTGGGTTGAGTTCCCCCCCCCCTTTGGTTCGGTTTTTGTCACTGCATAAATTAGTCTGCTCTGGAGCCGTCCTTCCTGAGCTGAGACAAAAATGTGTGAGCTGGAGGCTAAAAAACGATGCGCTAGCTCACACTAACTCAGCTTAGAGGGAAGACTGGTTTCAACACCCACTTATGGAAAGGGTTTTTTTAAAAAAAATTGCCCTTGTAAATCCTGTTCGCCAGGTGTCCACACCAGAGATGACTTTCCCAGCCCACTTCACACCTTCGAGGAAAGGAAATGGCGCTTCTGACTGCGATGGGGAGACCGAGGCAACACAAGACACAAAAACTCCCCCCCCCCCACACTGTGAAGGGATATTAGGACATCTGCTCCTGTTGCACTCTGGCCAATTCTATCGAGTAACGAGGCAGACTTGTAAATCCTATAAATCGGAATCGCTTTCGGGACCTTAGGTGACACTCTCCGTCTAAAAATAAGCACAGCCCGCCACCTAGTGGTGCCAAAAAAGAGCGACAGCTTCGGCAGCCAAACAACCCTCCTCAGGATCTCCTGGCTATTCGACACATAATGCCATATGCTAATTTCAATTTTTTTGGCTTTGGGGGTGGGGGAGAAAAACCAAGTTGGGGGGAAGCTCAGCAACAGAGAATCTGATTTGCCCGCAGAAGGGCCCCAGTTCGATCTCCAGAGTATACGCTGGAGAGCAGCTGCCAGTCAGAACAATCGGCACTCTTGAGAGATGAATGGTCTTTCGGCGTAAGGCAGAGAGCCCCTTCCTGTCTTCGTGGACAGGGTTTCATGGCTCAACAGTAGACTATCCTTTTTACATGCCAAAAGCCCCAAGTTCAATCCCCGGCATCTCCCGTTAAAAGGACCAGGCAGTAAATGATTTGAAAGACCTCTGCCTGAGACCCTGGAGAGCTGTCAAGAGGGGCTGTGGCTCAGTGGACCGTTGCATCTCCTTATTACAGAGTGTGTGTCCTGCATTCAGAAGGTCTGCGTTTCAACCCCCAGTTTGGTGGCAGTTTGGTGTAGTGGTTAAGAAATTCCTGGAGAACCACTAGTAGTCTGAGTGGGCAATACTGACTGTGATGGATGTAAGGACCAGTGGCTGCCTGAAAACACCGAGGGCTAGCACCATCTATAGGCTTAAATGAAATTCAGGATTTAGGAGAGGGGCTGTGGCTCAGTGGAAGAGCCCCTGCTTGGCATGCAGGAGGTCGCATGTTCAAGGCTCGGCATCTCCCGTTAAAAGGACCAGGCAGGAGGTGATGGGAAAGACCTCAGCCTGAGGCCCTGGAGAGCTGTAAAGAGGGGCTGTGGCTCAGTGGAAAAAGGATCCAAGGGAGTATGGCTGTGCAGGATCTCTGCCCGACATGCTGGAGACCTGGTGCCAATCCCAGTAGGCAGCACTGCACTGGATGGACAAAATATCTCCCAGTATAAGGCAGCTTCCTTTCTTCATGTTTAATTAAAGGACCTAAATCCAGCTGGGTCTCCAAGTAGTCTTACAGACAAAATTAAAACAATACAAGAATAAAACACAAAACAAAGCAGCCTGTCATTAGCAGCATATCCACACCAAGATAAAAGCCAAAAACGCTGTGATAATTATACCCCTCCAAAAGGTTGGGGAAATAAAACTGCTCTCACCTGGCACCTGAAGGACGGTGAAGTGCCAGGTGGATGTACTGGGGGGCAGAGGGCATTCCATAACTGGTGCACAGCAACTGAAAAGCCTCTGTTGCAAGAAGCCAGCACCTAACTTTGGAAGGTGGGAGTATATGGAGCAAGGCCTCTGCTTACCATCTCAGAACATGTTGCAAGAAGCCAGCACCTAACTTCGGAAGGTGGGAGTATAAGGAGCAAGGCCTCTGCTTACCATCTCAGAACATGGGTAGATTATTGGCAGGAGGAAGTCCTTCAGATCTTCTTGTCCCTGAGACTGGTCCCACTCCCTGAGAAATTAAGCAAATCTGTTTGTATAGATGTGAAGGGAGTATGGTTGCCAACCTCCAGGTAGGGTTGGTCTTCATGATGTGCTGGCGGGGGCTGGGAGAGAGACTTTCAGGAGCAGGGCAGGGCTCCGCCCCCAAACAGTGATGTCCCCAAGGCGATGATGGCAAATGAAAGCTTATACCCAGAGTTAAACTTCGTTGGTCTTAAAGGTGCCACTGGACTCAAACTTTGTTCTGTGTTGGATTGTGGCCTTAAATGCTCTGACCTGGATAGCCCAGGCTAGCCTGATCTCGTCAAATCTCTGAAGCTAAGCAGGGTCAGCCCTGGATAGTATTTGGATGGGAGACCTCATGTGAATTTCAACAATGATTTTTTTCTCTCACTTTTAATAGAAAAAACACAATCCTTCTGACCCAGGTGCAAGTCACCTCCAATTCGTCTGTAACAAATATCAAAAGACACAAAGGCGGAAATGCTGAAATCTCCCAACGAAAGGTACAAAATAATTTTTGTGTTTTTTACAAAACGGAACGAAAACGGAACAAAAACAAAAAATCGGTCAAACACAACCAGAAAGGAGTTTTCAAGTTCTGAAATCCCGGCAGAGGCCCCAGCTGGAACAAGAGGGAGCCTCTACCGTCCGTGCCGGAGACTCTGGGCTATCGGGGGGGGGGATCCCTTTCAAACCTCTCGCTTCCACGATGGAAGGATCTAACGTATGACGCCTCAAAAGGGAGGGACACACGGGACACGTACGAGCTCTGCCGCGCTGCCCCTTGTCCGGGGGGTGGGTGAGAGGGGGCGGACATAGCAGCTGGGCCTCCAGGCTCCCCCCCCCCGGCCCCCTCCGTCCCAGCGGCAGGACGCAACAGCAGAAGCCGGCACGTTTGGGGGGGCGGCTAACGGGGGCGCCTGGTGAACGCAGCCCGGGCCGAGCTCCGGCTTCCTTAGTGTGAGGTAGAGAGTTGCACCCTAAGAGGAAAACTCGGACGGACTGCTCAGCAATTTCATGGAGTGCCCACGAGTTCTTGTATTGTGAGAAAGGGAGAAACCTCTACCTGCTCTGTCCCATGCATAATCTTATAAACCTCGATCCTGTCACCCGTCAGTTGTTGTTTCTCCAAGCTAAAGAGCCCCAAGTGCTTTAACCTTTCTTCATAGGGAAAGTGTTCCAACCCTTTTATCATTCGAGTTGCCCTTTTCTGCACTTTTTCCAATGCTATAATATCCTTTCTGAGGTGCGGTGACCAGAATTGCACACAGTATTCCAAATGAGGTCGCACTATCGATTTATACAGGGATATTAGGATACTGGCTGATTTATTTTTGATCCCCTTCCTAATAATCCCCAACAAGTTTAGCTCGCCACCTAGTGGTGTATAACACTAAAAGAGCTAGAACTTCTAGCTGCCAGACAATCTTAGGGTCTCCTGGCTATTCTGCACACAATGCCATATGGTAAGTCTTATTATTCCTCCTCAAACCGTGCCCTCACTAGGTTCCTCCCCCCACACTCCAGGAATTTCCCAACCCTAGATGGGAAGGAGCCTTTGGCTTCTAACTTTGGCCAGAGAAGTAAGGGAAACTTGCGGGAGCACTTCCGTCCAAGCAAAACCATCAGTGAGGGAAGGTCAGTTTGGGCAGTAGATAGGGTTGCCAACTCTGGGTTGGGGAATTCCTGAATATTTTGGGGTGGAGCCTGAGGACAGTGAGGTTTGGGTCAGGTTGGGTCCTCAGTGGCATATAATGTCACGGACCCCACCATGTTTTTTCCAGGGGAACTGATCTCTGTTGTATAGAGATCAGTTGCAAATCCAAGAGATCTCCAGGCCCTGCCTGGAGGTTGGCATCCCTAACAGTAGGTTGGCCAGCCACCAGGGCAGGGGATTCCCTTCCCCCCAGCTCCCCCTTTCCACCACCACTCTGAGGAAGCGCTCAAAGGTCATTTTACATAATGACGGCATCTTTACCATATAATGATATAGCTGCTTTTAATTTGAAGGGAGGAAAGGAGTAAGCTCTCCAGCAGTAGCGGTGGGGGGAATGGCCGGTTACAAGGAAATTAGAAAACAAGGTCATCAAAGCAGTGTAAGACATGACAGAAGCAATGAAAAAAAATCGATTCTAGAAATTAGAAATCAGGACAGTAATAAAAAGATAATGCATACTATAAATAGTGCCATAAACTACAGCCGTATTACTGTTCTGCGGAATGATAGACGTGTACGACTATTGATCATGCAGCCCAGGTCCATGAAGGGCAGTGTTTGGAAGAGACGTGGAGTTGTTGGGTCTTCCCTGGCCCCCAGCTGGGGATGGTGGGGGGGGGGCACAGGGTTGCCAGATCCAGGTTGGGAAACTCCTGGAGATTTTGGGATGGAGCCTGGGGAAGACAGGGATCGCAGTGGGATGCAATATCATAAAGTCAAACCCCCCCCCCCCCCCACCCCCCCTTTTTCCCCGGGGGAAGTGTTCGGAGTAGTCTAGGAATGACCTGTAATTCCGGGAGATCCCTATGTCCCACCTGGAGGCTGGCTTCCCTAAACATGTGTAGGGCTGGCTCATTATTTTCATTTGCTGAATTGATCTCTCTTATGTATTTTAGCGCGGCTCTTCCTCCAAGGAGCTTAGAGCACTGTGACTAGTTCCCCCTTCCCCCATCTTACTCTCATAACAATCCCTGGAGGCAGGTTTGGTATTGCACTTTATGACACACATGGCCCGGCCCAACAAGGTCTCATTTATGTCAGATCTGGCCCTCATAACAAATTAGTTCGATGCCCCTGCTCAAACAGGTCTCCCGTCCAAGCCAAGATTCTCAGGCTTTTGTTGCCACCTGGAGGCCATTCCGTGATAGTGCACCACCAGCTTCCGAGAGGCTCCTTTCCGATCGCTCAACTTCCCCCCCCCCCCGCCCCGAATCAGGACTTGATTTTAAACACCAGGCTGAAGCAGTTGCTAGCATGGGAAATGATTTAGGATCCCTAAAATGATGCCTGAGGGTGTCACGGTGCCCTCTGACCCCTTTCCAAGTGCCCACCAAGAGGGGGGGGAGGCGGGGCTTTTGTTCAGCAACGCTTTTGAGTGGCCGCTGGTCATTTGATGGGTTGTGCAGATTTTTTTTTAAAAAAAGTTGGTTCAACTGCAGCTCCCACCACAGCGCGAGGATCTTAACTATGTGGCTGAAGGTAGGCTGTGGCAGCCATGGTGCGGCTGGCCGAGCCTCCTGTGGCATCTGTTTCATGGCAGCCATGAAGTGGCTGCACCCACCGCGCTTCCAACTGTGCCCACAGGCTCACAGAGAGCACCAGAAGAGCCCTGCTGGATCAGACCAGTGAGGGTCCCTCTAAGTCCAGCATCCTGTCTCACACAGGGGCCAGCCAGTTCCTCTGGAGGTCCAACAACAGGGCAGAGAGGCCGAGGCCCTCATAGGAACATCAGAAGATCCCTGCTGGATCATACCAGTGGTCCATCTAAGTCCAGCATCTTGTCTCAAACAGTGGCCAACCAGTTCCTCTGGAGGGCCAACAACAGGGAATAGAGACCAAGGCCTTCATAAGAACATCAGAAGAGCCCTGCTGGATCAGACTAGTGAGGGACCATCTAGTCCAGCATCTTGTCTCACACAGGGGCCAACCAACACTTCTGGAGGTCCAGCAACAGGGCAGAGAGGCCGAGGCCTTCATAAGAACCTCAGAAGAGCCCTGCTGGGTCAGACTAGTGAGGGTCCATCCAGTCCAGCATCCCATCTCACACAGGGGCCAGCCAGTTCCTCTGCAGGGCCAACAACAGGGCATAGAAGCCGAGGCCTTCAGAAGAACATCAGAAGAGCCCTGCTGGATCAGACTAGTGAGGGTCCATCTGGTCCAGCATCCCGTCTCACACAGTGGCCAACCAGTTCCTCTGGAGGGCCAACAACAGGGAATAGAGACCAAGGCCTTCATAAGAACATCAGAAGAGCCCTGCTGGATCAGACTAGTGAAGGTCCATCTGGTCCAGCATCCCGTCTCACACAGTGGCCAACCAGTTCTTCTGGAGGGCTAACAACAGGGCAGAGAGGCTGAGGCCTTCATAAGAACATTAGAAGAGCCCTGCTGGATCAGACCAGTGGTCCATCTAGTCCAGCATCCCATCTCACACAGTGGCCAACCAGTTCCTCTGAAGGGCCAACAACAGGGCATAGAGGCTGAGGCTTTCATAAGAACATCAGAAGAGCCCTGCTGGATCAAACCAGTGAGAGTCCATCTGGTCCAGCATCCCGTCTCACGCAGTGGCCAACCAGTTTCTCTGAAGGTCCAACAACAGGTC
>NW_015164248.1:49096-62194 GCF_001447785.1 Gekko japonicus
CCAGCATCCTGTCTCACACAGTGGCCAACCAGTTCCTCTGGAGGGCCAACAACAGGGCAGAGAGGCCGAGGCCTTCAGAAGAACATCAGAAGAGCCCTGCTGGATCAGACCAGTGAGGGTCCATCTAGTCCAGCATCCTGTCTCACACAGGGGCCAGCCAGTTCCTCTGGAGGGCCAACAACAGGGCAGAGAGTCCGAGGCCTTCATAAGAACCTCAGAAGAGCCCTGCTGGGTCAGACTAGTGAGGGTCCATCCAGTCCAGCATCCCATCTCACACAGGGGCCAGCCAGTTCCTCTGCAGGGCCAACAACAGGGCATAGAAGCCGAGGCCTTCAGAAGAACATCAGAAGAGCCCTGCTGGATCAGACCAGTGAGGGTCCATCTAGTCCAGCATCCTGTCTCACACAGTGGCCAACCAGTTCCTCTGGAGGGCCAACAACAGGGCAGAGAGGCTGAGGCCTTCATAAGAGCACCAGAAGAGCCCTGCTGGATCAGACCAGTGAGGGGTCATCTAGTCCAGCATCCTGTCCCACACAGTGGCCAAACAGTTCCTCTGGAGGGCCAACAACACGGCATAGAAGCCGAGGCCTTCGTAAGAACATCAGAAGAGCCCTGCTGGGTCAGACCAGTGGTCCATCTAGTCCAGCATCCTGTCTCACACATCTGCCAACCAGTTCCTCTGGAGGGCAAACAACAGGGCATAGAGGCCGAGGCCTTCGTAAGAACACCAGAAGATCCCTGCTGGATCAGACCAGCGGTCCGTCTAGTCCAGCATCCTCTCTCATGCAGTGGCCAGCCAGTTCCTCTGGAGGGCCAAGAACAGGGCACAGAGGCCGAGGCCTTCCCCTGACGTTGCCTCCTGGCACTGGGATTCAGAGGATTAGTGCCTCTGAACGTGGAGGTTCCCCTCAGCCACCATTATGGGACCCCTGCGTTACGACAATGGGCTGAAGCGGGCGAGGGAAAGGCACAATGCCTGCGACTTGCTTGAACAGCTCTCCGGGTTGGGATACCCACCTCTGTCTCCACCTGCTGCTGAGTCCGGTTGTGGTTCTCTTTGTACTGGTTGGCTCGGAGCACCTGCTGCTCGATTCCTATCAGGACCGATTCGCACCCGTCACACCTGCAAACAAAACACCGGCGCGGTCAGCCGGTTGGAATTTCGGGCCAGGAACTGGAGCAGCGGGGGCGGAGAAGGGGGCGCCTCACGATCCACAGCCAGCCGGGCAGCAGACTTACCACTCCTGAAGTGTTTTGATGATGTTGCTGATGTCCTTCCTCTGAATGTCCCTGCCGATGCAGAAGTCCACCTCCAGCACCTGGTTCCGCTGGTCTAGCTTCCCCTGGATGATGTCCGTGTAAACGGCTTCGATGATCAGGTCTTCCAGCTCCCGCAGGTTCCGCATGTCCAGGTCTTTCAGTAACACAGAATAAGGGATGCACTGGGGGCCGGGGAGAGAGTAACACCCGTAAGAACGTCAGAAGAGCCCTGCTGGATCAGGCCGGTGGTCCATCTAGCCCAGCATCCTGCCTCACACAGGGGACGACCAGTTCCTCTGGAGGACCAACAGCAGGGCAGAGAGGCCGAGGCCTTCACAAGAACCTCAGAAGAGCCCTGCTGGATCAGACCAGTGACCCATCTAGTCCAGCATCCTGCCTCACACAGCGGCCAACCAGTTCCTCTGAATGGCCAATAACAGGGCATCTAATCCAGCAGGGCTCTTCTGATGTTCTTGTGAAGGCCTTTGTATTTTTGTATTTTTATATTTGTATATGAGGTATGAATGGGCCCTTATTTGTTATTTTAATTTGTGTTCAATAAATATATGTATATTTTTGTATGTTCTTTTTTGGAAAAGCCTGTCCATCTTTTCCTGAAAGTATCGTATTCAATTTGTCCATTTCTGCAAGTTCAGATATTTTAGTAACCGACTCTTCTCTAGTGGGTAATTTCTCTGCGTTCCAACATTTAACAACGAGAATTCTGGCTGCGGTCAGGATATATGACAAAATACATGTATCGTCACGCCCAAACCCTTCTCGTATGGCCCAGGCTAGCTTTCTCTTGTGAGATCTTGTGAGCCGGAGGCTAAAAAAAAAAGTGAGCTAGCTCACACTAACTCAGCTTAGAGGGAACACTGCTCGTGGGCCCAGGAACCAGCCGCTCTCTCTGGCTCTCACTGCTGCTCGAAAAGGCATCGAGTCAATTCCGAAACGGCCTCTCGTGAGTGACGGGGGATGGCTCCAGTGGCTCTGCCAAACCTCACACGCTCCCCACTGCCGATGCGCGCAATGGTGCCAGTGGTGTGCCCTTGCCCGGACGGCTGGTCTCTGACAGCTTACCTTCATTCTGGAAGCTAAGCTGACGATCGTTAAATGCTTCAACTTGTTCTTCTGGGCCCCCGTTAGCTCCGGCAGGTTGTTCTTGTTTGCTGTGCGAGAGATGGAATTTTTAAAGAATCTTGAGGCGCCCCCAACATGATTCTTACATGTTTCGGGCTCTTAGAAGCGGAGCTCTCTGGAGCAAAGAGGAATCTCCTCCCTCTCCCTGTAAGAGCTAAGCGAGTGGAAGAGAGCGCACAGAGTGTTCGGAGAATCACCTCCTCTGGAGAGAAGGGTCCGACCCACCGTTTAACCGTGCGCTTGTGTTTATAATACAAAAGAAGATCGATGAGGCGGCTGGCGCTTCAACACTTGTATATTTATTAAAATATTTATATCCCACCTTTCCTTGTGGTTCAAGGTGGCTTGCAAGAAGACTTAAAATCATTTCCAGTTTAAAACCCAAAATAAAATGGCAAACCCCAAATCCCCCCCCCTCAAAAGACGCCTGCAATTCATACACCTTCAAAAGCCCTGGCAAACAGCCAGGCCTTGCAGCGCCTCCTGGAGATCTCATAAGAACATAAGAAGAGCCTTGTTGGATCAGACCAATAGTCCATCTGGTCCAGCATCCTGTCTCACACAGGGGCTAACCGGTTCCTCTGGAGGGCCAACAACAGGGCACAGAGGCCTTCATAAGAACACAAGAAGAGCCCTGCTGGGTCAAACCAGTGGTCCATCTAGTCCAGCATCCTGTCTCACACTGTGGCCTACCAGTTCCTCTGGAGAGCCAACAGCAGGGCATAGAGGTCGAGGCCTTCATAAGAACACAAGAAGAGCCCTACTGGGTCACACCAGTGGTCCATCTAGTCCAGCATCCTGTCTCACACAGGGGCTAACCAGTTCCTCTGGAGGGCCAACAACAGGGCACAGAGGCCAAGGCCTTCATAAGAACCTCAGAAGAGCCCTGCTGGATCAGACAAGTGGTCCATCTAGTCCAGCATCCTGTCTCACACAGTGGCAAATCAGTTCATCTAGAGGGCCAACAACAGGGCAGAGAGGCCGAGGCCTTCATAAGAACATGAGAAGAGCCCTGCTGGATGAGACCAGTGGTCCACCTAGTCCAGCATCCTGTCTCAGACAGTGGCCAACCACTTCCTCTGGAGGGTCTACAACAGGGCTGAGAGAGCCTGAGGCCTTCCCCTGATGTTACCTCCTGGCTCTGGGATTCAGAGGTTTAGTGCCCCTCAACGTGGAGGTTCCCCTCAGCCACTACGGCTAGTAGCCATTGATAGACTTATCCTCTAAGAATTTATCTAATCCCTCGTAAAGGATGGGGCCTCTCTCACCCCTTCAGGGAACCCTTTAAAGGTCACAATCCATTATTAATTAATTATAGTACGGCATTGTGTGTGGAATAGCCAGGAGATCCTAAGATTGTCTGGCACCTGGAAGTTCTAGCTCTTAGCGTTACGCTAGTGGGCAAGCTAGACTGGTTTTTAGAGGCTGAGAGAGCTCTGAGTGAACTGGGACTGGCCCAAGGTCACCCAGCTGGCTGCATGGGGAGGAGTGGGGAATCAAACCCAGTTCTCCAGCTTAGAGTCTGCCACCCTTCACCACTACACCACGCTGGCTCTCATAACCCATACGCTACACAGAAACAAAAACGCAACACGTTAATGCTTTGTTCCTAGCACCTAATTCATTTTGTCTCAAATTTTTGACAAGTGTGTGGAGGAACGGGAGGGATGACACTGGGTGAACAGGATGAAATGCTTTGATAGGAATTGCACCAGCAATCCCAAGCACAGAAGGTGTGAACCTGGGCCTCAAGACGTTCAAGCCCAGGGAAATGCTGATCACCACTTTGGGGGCAGGAAGCAATTTTTCTCCAGGCCGGTTTGGCCGGGGATCCTGGAGAGGGTTTTTTTTTTGCATCTTCTGGGCATGAAACAGGGGTCACTGGGCAATGCTCTCTCTAAGCTATGGAGACTTGTGAGCAAAAATTCTACCTTGTGAGCTACTGGCATTAAAGTACCGAGCGAGCGATTTGGCTGCTGCATCAATGAGTTTGCTCTGGTGCCGTCCTTCCTGAGCTGAGACAAAAATGTGTGAGCTGGAGGCTAAAAAACTGTGAGCCAGCTCACACTAACTCAGCTTAGAGGGAACACTGTCACTGGGGGTGTGTGTGGGGGGGGAGGAATTTGTGAATTTCCTCCCTTGTGCACGGGGTTTGACGAGATGACCCTGGAGGTCCCTTCCAACTCTATGATTCTAAATCCATTCAGAATCATGCACTCAATGCACAATGCACTCGGCACGCGACTGTTTTCGTTACAAAACAGCCTGAGTGTAATACCTCAGTTGGGCGGGCGGCCCAAAAGAGCCACATCACTCTAAAACGCCATGCCCATAAACGTGGAATGTGTCGACTGAAGTTATTTGTGTGTTGTTTTTACACGTTTAACCGGTTTTCTAAGAGTTATCCCTTTTAAAAAGTCGACCAGAACATCTTTGTTCATACGACAAATTTTGGATCAGCATCAAGTTTAGGTATCGGGGGGGACAGGACGGGAAAGACTAAAATCTTCATTACAGCAACCAGTTTGGTGTAGTGGTTAAGTGCGTGGACTCTAATCTGGAAGAACTGGGTTTGATTCCCCACTCCTCCACTTGCACCTGGCTGGATGACCTTGGGCAAGCCATAGTTCTGATAAGAGCTTCTTCCTTTATAAAGAGGAAGAAGAAGAAGAAGAAGAGATGGGATTTATACCCCGCCCTTCACTACCCAAAGGTGTCACTGTGTGACAGAGTGCTGGACTGGATGGGCCATTGGCCTGAGCCAACATGGATTCTCTTATGTTCTTATATGGAGCAGAGGTCCATCAGTGGCTCTTAGCCACAAGGTACAGACAGGAACTGTCAGTCTGCGGCAAGGGATAATCTGTCTTAGGCCATCCAGCCAGGTGCAAGTGGAGGAGTGGGGAATCAAACCCGCTTCTCGCAGATTAGAGTCCGTGCTCTTAACCACTACACCAAACTGGCAGGTTTCAGTTTCCCACATTTCAAAAGAGCCGGGGAGCTAAAAGACACTGAAATGAAAGCAGGAAAGGGAAACCAGTGAATTAGCTCTGCTAGACTGCAAGCTTCGAGGAACAGCCTACACTTGCAAGGTTCCAGGTCCAATCCCCACCGTCTCCAGTTAAGGGATAGCCAGGCTTGGAAAAGCCTCTGGTAGATTCACTGGAAAGCCAGGACACTCCTCATCTGGGCAGACCGAGCAGGGCCAGACAGGCCAATATAAGGACATTTGTTCATCTTTTAAGCATTCTGTGCTAGGCCAGAACTAAGGGAAATAGATTACGCAAATGGGGCGGCCCCAAACCCGGGAACTATGTATTAAAATCCTTCAGGGCCAACACTGGCTACACTGGCCGCGTTACTGATATTTTTAGCTCCCCCTTAGCGTCCCAGATTGTGCAACACAATCTTGGGGCTCTTTAGCTTGGAGAAACGACGGCTGAGGGGTGACGTGATCGAGGTTTACAAGATTGTGCATGGGAAAGAGCAGGCAGAGAAAGAAGTACTTTTCTTTCTTTCTCACGATACAAGGACTCGTGGGCACTCCATGAAATTGCTGAGCCGTCGGGTTAGAACGGATAAAAGGAAGTCCTTCTTCACCCAAAGAGTGATTCACACATGGAATTGACTGCTACAAGAGGTGGTGGTGGCTACAAGCATGGATGGCTTCAAGAGGGATTTAGATAAGCATATGGAGCAGAGGTCCATCAGTGGCTGTTAGCCACAAGGTATAGATAGGAACTCTCGGTCTGGGGCAAGGGATGCTCTGTATTCTTGGTGCTTGGGGGGGGGCAACAGTGGGAGGGCTCCTAGTGTCCTGGCCCCACTGCTGGACCTCCTGATGGCACCTGGTATTTCTGGCCACTGTGTGACAGAGTGCTGGACTGGATGGGCCATTGGCCTGATCCAACATTGGCTTCTCTTATGTTCTCTTAATGCTCTTACTTCGTTTTGCTCCCCTAGTGTGATAAAAAGCTAGGGAGGGTAGAAGGGGGTTCTTTAGAATTCCAGCCTCGCTTACCTACATAATCTGGGTATGTTCCATAGGCAAATAGATTCAGCAACTGAAAATAAGCAGCGTTGGCTCCTTCAGCAAGCTGGGGGGGGAAGAAGAAAGATAAAATTAGACCCGTTAGAGGCCCGTTGATCCACAGCCAAATTGAGTTATCTGGCTATTGCATCACAGTCTAGCAAGCTTGCTTAAGTCGAGGAGACGGCCCCGCCCTCTGCTCAAGGTCGGCTGTTTCAGCATCCTGCGGTCCAGGTTCCCTGTACGAACCTCAGGGACAGACCGCAGGGTCCCAGAAGAAAAGATGCACCATGCTGTGCTGCATGTCACATATCCTTCCACAAGCAGACTGAAGAAGAAAAGAAGAGGAGATTGGATTTATACCCCACCCTTCACTCGGAGTCGCAGAGCGGCTTACAAACTCCTTCCCCTTCCCCTCCCCACAACAGACACCCTGTGAGGTCGGTGGGGTTGAGAGAGCTCTTTCAAGATCTGCTCTTGAGAGAACAGCTCTGAAAAGGACTTGTGACTGACCCAAGGTCACACCAGCAGGTGCACGTGGAGGAGTGGGGAATCAAACCCGGTTCTCCCAGATTAGAGTCCGCACACTTAACCACTACACCAGACTGGCTCTCAAACTGTGCCAGCTGTGCAGGACTACCACCAGCGTGGATTGCGTGAGACTATTGGGAAACGGACATGATGATCAATGCCGCTGTGTATTTTAAATGTCGTGAGCTGCCCTGAGTCGCCAGTAGGGGGAGTGTGCGGGGTATAAATAAATAAATAAATGTGGGCGATAACAACTTGCTGGTGATTCCCGGCCCTTGGGAGGTCTGGCTGTCCTCGACAAGGGCCGGGGCCTTCTCGATGCTGGCCCCGACCTGGTGAAACTCTCTGCCGAACGTTGGGGCCCTGCGGGATTTGATGCAATTCCACAGGGCCTGTAAGGTACAGACGTTCCGCCAGGCTTTTGGTTGAGAGCCCCTCTGAGCCGCGGCGGCTCAGAGCACGTGGCTACCTAGGAGACCCACGTTCAAATTCCCACTCAATCATGGATAAACAGGGGACACGGCCAGTGTTCCCTCTAAGCTGAGCTGGTGTGAGCCAGCTCACAGTTTTTTAGTCTCCGGCTCACCCATTGTTGTCTTAGCTTACGTTCCGCCAGGCTTTTAGTTGAGGGCCCCTCTGAGACGCCGCGGCTCAGAGCACGCGGCTACCTAGGAGACCCACGTTCGAATTCCCACTCAACCACGGATAAAACGGAGCTTAGAGGGAACACAGGACACGGCTATGAATAGTTAACTTAAACAAGGTTATACCGTGCAAAAATTTGTAATGGATAAATAAACGCATATGACTGTAAAGGTTATAATTGCGCTTTATCCCAGATATAATAGTAAGCAGGGGTCATTTCGTAGAAAAAGAGGTGCAGGAGCTCATTAGCATGACTCATTAGCATATGCCACACCCCCTGACATCACCGGAAGTGTGTCAGAAGAAGGCAACACCCACCGTTCAGGCTCCACTGGACTGTTTTGGATTGCTAGCTATTGGGGGGGTGCAGGTCTGTCCTCGCAGAGGAGGGAGAGCTTGTACCTAAATAAAACTTAGTCTTAAAGGTCCCACTGGACTGTTTTGGACCGTGGGGGCTCTGCAACTTACCTGGCTGCTTCTTGCTCTGACTGAGGGCTGCTGGGAGCAGGGGGTGGGGCTTGTTGCATGTGCCCGCCCCTTGGGCTCTTTACTGCCGGAGCTCTGCTCCTGTGCGCTCCTGCAGGAAATGACCCCTGCCTACGGCTGAGAACAGCAACCAGGCCTATGGTTGAGGGCGGCAATGGTTCCCCTCCTTTGCCCTCCCTTTACGGAGCAAGGGCAGGAATTGGTCTGTAAGCGCCACCTCGTAATAGCTACTGGAATGTTATAACTGTTTGTTGATTTCGATTGTAATTTTATTGAAATGTGGTTCACCGCCCTGAGCCCTGCGTGTAGGGGAGAGCGGTCTATAAACTGAAGAAGCAAACAAAACAAAACCTGATCAGGATGGCTTTGCATGCCTTCACATCAGACCCTGTCCTCCAGCATTACACTGACAGAGAAATGGGGGAGACAGACTCAGGAGAGGACGCCGAGAGCAAAGTTTAAGGTGAATCACAGCCCTTATCAGCTAGCTCTCCGTAAGCGAGGCCAGAAAGGGTCCCAGCGTTCTCTAACGCTCCCAGTGTTCTGAAGACCAGATAAACATGTGTAGTTACTGACACCAATGAGAGATGCGCTGAGTCAAATGGTGCTTCCATAATGCTACCTGCTTGGTACCAATTAGAGATTAAGAACATAAGAGAAGCCAATGCTGGATCAGGCCAATGGCCCATCCAGTCCTACACTCTGTGTCACACAGTGCCCAAAAATACCAGGGGCCATCAGGAGGTCCAGCAGTGGGGCCAGGACTCCAGAAGCCCTCCCACTATTGACACCCCCCCAAGCACCAAGAATACAGAGAATACAGAGCCTCACTGGCCCCAGACTGAGAGTTCCTATCTACACCTTGTAGCTAATAGCCACTGATGGACTTCTGCTCCATATGTTCCATATGCTTATCTAGTTCCCTCTTGAAGCCGTCCATGCTTGTACACAGAGAGTGTTTTAAAGGTAAAACCACCTCCCCAATAAGCGAGGACGTCACACCGTCCCAACAGGGCACACGGGGATGGAGGCCTCTTTTCAGTTCAGAGGAGATGGCCTAAGTTCTTTAGGCACCAGCTCTTCAGAGACGGAAGGAAAGCTGCGGGACCTACATGCCAGGATTGCCTTGACTCAGGTTCGGCAGGGTATGCTTTACTAACAAGAGCAAGACAGCCACAGTGAAACATGGGGCCTCGGCAGAAGCCCTCCCTTTCGCCTCGATCCCATCTGGTTTACTGCCCATTAGCAGGGGACCCTGCTTGCAACGGAAGGACTGGGGGAGGGGGGGGACAAGTCGCACATTTCGCCACGCTCACCTCTTGCACGTTGGCCAGCTCCAGCAGCTCTCCAAAGACGTAAACCCCGGGGGCCTCCAGCACTTGGCTGATGAGGGCCGTCAGAGCTGACCCGCTGGTGCCTTTGGCTAATAGAATAAACTGCTCAAGGAGATTAGAGGATGGTTTCTGCTCTCCTGCCATTCTAGAGCCTTCAGCCTGTCAGAGAGAAAGAGTGGGTCATTAATCCTCCCACTGCTGTGCAAATGTTTTGAGCATGTTTTTATTTTCAGCAGGGCTCTTTTTGTAGAAAAAGCCCACCAGGAACTCATTAGCATAATAGACCACACCCAACAGCAGGAACTAATTAGCCTATTGGGCCACACCCCTGACAGCACAGCTCATTAGCACATTAGGCCACACCCCCATGTTACCAGAAGTGTGGTTATCCAGCCACACCCACCTTTTGCTTCTTATTCTGTTTACCTTGTTTGTTGTCAAAACCCAGGGCTTTTTTGTAGCAGGAACTCCTTTGCATGTTAGGCCACACACCCCTAATGTAGCCAATCCTAATGAGTTCCTGCTGTTGGGTGTGGCCTATTATGCTAATGAGTTCCTGCTGGGCGTGGCCAACTTGGGAGCCAGCTGGAACTCCGTTCCTGTGCGTTCCTGCCCAAAAATAGCCCTGATTTTAAGTTAAAAAACCCCTTTGTGTTTGTGTCCTTTATGAAGTTTATATCTCCGCTACCTGGCATTACAGTTTAGGACACACATGGCCCGGCCCAACAAGGTCTCATTTATGTCAGATCCGGGCCTCATAACAAATGAGTTCGACACCCCAGTTCTATACCCAAAGAATGTTGTTTTCTTGTCTGCTAGCATCAGCTAGAAAGATACTCTAACCTACAAGGGAAAGGCCTTACTATTTAGTAGGCTTTCGTTACATCCTAATAAAATCTTAACATGATGAAAAAATCCATATAACCAGAAAACTATGAATATTTTGAAAGAAAAAAATCATTATATTCCCATTCATACTACACTACTGCTATGCTTAAGAACAATACAGGAGTGTGGCAGGAGCTAGTTCCCTCTGCTTTATCCACTGTTTGGAAAAACTGAATCCACAAGAGACGAAGTGCCTTGTTTACGAGCTACAAAGGAGTCTTGACATTCAGCAGCCGAACGCACACATGTGGAAGGCTAGCAGAAGGCTCTTCAGGATTACTGCCTTCATTACCCAGAATGCATTTGGAGGGCGGGGGACAGTAGCATAGCTGAAAGGCTGGACAGCCATGATGATAAAATCTGAATTCCTTACATGCAAGTATCTCCCAGAATAGGGGTGTCAAACATAAGGCCCGGGGGCCGGAACTGGCCCATCCAGGGCTGTTATGCGGCCCGCGAGTAACTAGTGCCAGGGAGGGAACAGGAGGTTGCTTGGGGATGGGTGGACGGACGAGAAAAGAGTTTCAGGCATTTTGACTACCAGCAAGGCCTTTGTTGCCAGCTAGGTACTAATTTCCAACATCCTGAGCAAAATTACACCTTTCCTAAACCCACTGACCTCAATGGGCTTAGAAGGCTATAATTCTGCTTAGACTGGCACTGCAAGTGAAACATTAAAGTATCTGACACCATTCATTCCTCACACAGGCTACAAATGCTCTGGTAGAAATTGCCCAGGTGGGAACAAATCCCCACATTGGTTGTACAAAAGTTTCAGAAACCCAACAGGAAAGCTTAAAGATTCAAGAAAAATGCTTAAAGACTTTCAAAGGCAACCTCTTGGATTCCTAGGCCAGCTGTAACTTTAAGGCCCCCCCCCATGCCTTTGCATCCATTGGCCATTAGTCTGCCAGTCTTCATAAGAGGATTAGACACATTAATGGAGAACTTCATCAATGGATGCTAGCCAGAACAGATAAAACGGCACCTCCACAAGATGGTCAGGGTGGAGCAATGTTCAGAGTGTTAGACTAGGGTCAGGAAAGTAAAAAATAGGTGCCATCAAGTCATGACTGACTCGTGGTAACCCTTCATGGGGTTTTCAAGGAAGAGATCAGAGGTGCTTTGGCACAGCTTTCCCTGCATTGCAACCCAGGTCTTCCTTTATCATTTTCCAAGCATGACTGACCCCTGCTTAGCTTCCCAACTCTGACAAGCTCAGGCTAGTCTGGCCTGTTCAGGCTGGAAAACCCCAAGGTTCAATCCTCACTCATGATGAAGCTGACTAGGAAACCCTGGGCCAGCCTCTCTCTCTCTCTCTCTCTCTCTCTCTCTCTCTGCCCAACCTACCTCACAAGGCTGTTGTGAGGATCAAACGGAGGAATGGAGAGTCATGTATGCTTTTGATGAGATCCTCAGAGGAACAGCAGTACAGAAATGCTCTAAATAAGCAAGAATATAAGGAGGGCCCTGACCCATTTAGTCCAGCATCCCATCTCAATCAGTCATGCCCACAAAACAGGGTGTATGGACCAACCCCCCCCTCCCACTTTCCTCCTAGCACTAGTATTCAGAACTTCACTACCTCTGGATGCAGAGATCCCCTTTGGTCATGACAGCTGGTAGTTATCGGTGGACTCCTCCAAGAACCCATCTAACAGAACTCCGCCTTTTATAAGCCATCTAAGGTAAGCAGTCCTCACTGTGGCAATGAGTTCCACGGTGGAATTACTAGCTGAATGAAGAGGGCTTTCTTGCATAGATTTGTGTGCTGACACAAGCCGTATACCTCTCAAGACCAGCGTGGTGTAATGTGTTAACAGTGTTTGGAAACACCTGGAGATTTTGGGGGTGGAGGCTGAGGAGGGTGGGTTTTGTGGCGGGGAGGGACTTCATTGGAGTATGACGCCATAGAAGCCACCTTCCAAAGCAACCATTTTATCCAGGTGAACTGACCTCTGTCGCCTGGAGATCGCTTGTAACAGCAAGAGATCTCCAGCCACCACCTGGAGGCTGGCAACCCTAGACTAGTATCTGGGAGCCCCGAGTTTGAATCCCCATTTGTGCCATGGAAGCTTGCTGGGCGACCCTGGGCCAGTCACACACTCTCAGCCTAACCTACCCCGCAGGGAGAAGAGAATGACACAAGTTGCTTCGGGTCCCCACTGGAAAGGAAGGCGGGGTACAAGTTCTTTATTTCCTCTGTGCCCCACATTTCTCCCCAATGGGGACCCAAAGCGGATGTCTTCCTCCTGTATTATATCCTCACAACAACCCCATGAATTAAGCTAGGCTGAGAGAGGGCGATGCTGCATCTGGCATTTGCTTCACGTCTTCTCAACTGGGAGGGGAAAGGTGCAGCTCAAAACCACATTCAAATACACCGGGGCAACGCCGTACCGACTGCAAAGTCACCCCTGAGCGGCCATAAATCTATGCAGCCGGTACCATAAAACCCGATGATCAAAGAAAGTGAAAGCAGCATGCAGTGTAGAGGGTACCTGAGGATGCGGTCACACACACTAAACAATCCACTTCCAGTGCAGTTTTCAACTGGATTTTGCCGGCTGGCCCTTTCTGCCCTCTCCTTTCAATCCATATTCACCGCCCAAGCAATTCTGCACTGAAATCAAAGTCAAGCTTCTTTTTAATCCAGGTTCCCCCCGTTCTGCACTAAAATCGAGTTCAACCTTCTTTTAAATCCAGGTTTCTTCCCTGTTCTGCACTAAAATCGAGTTCAACCTTCTTTTTAATTCAGGTCCACCCCCCCCCATTCCACCC
>NW_015164248.1:63273-70794 GCF_001447785.1 Gekko japonicus
GATTGGCTGGGAAGGCGATAGGGTTGCCAACTCCAGGTGGAAAATTCCTGGATATTTGAGGGATGGAACCTGGGGGGGGGGGGGGTTGGGGGCGGGGGGGGGGGGGGGGCTGCCCGCCCTTCCTTCTCCCCCCCCCGGAGGATGTTCTCCTTGCAGCGGCCTCGCCGCCTCCTCGGCCTCCGCCCTCACCTGGCCGTTGCCGCCGCCCCCTCCTCGCCCGGCTCGCTCTCCGCTCCGTTCGCGCCGCTCCTCAGGCAGCCATGACAGCAGCCGGCAGCCGCAGGGGACGCAGCGCGCATGCGCCCGGGCGCCCGGCGCTGCGAGTCCTCCCGGCAACCGCTTCCCACACGCGAAGGTTCCGCCCGAGGGGGCGGCCCGCAGCCTGGGGTCTGGCTGGCACAGTCCCGGGGAAATAGGCGAAATGAATCAAAAGTAGGGCCTCGGCGGCCTCCCCGTTTCCCAGAATCCTGTAAGTCCGTTGCATTCGGGTTGCCCTATTTTGAAAAGCAAGAAAGAGGACGCCTCCCCCCCCCCAGTGACTGCTTCCAGCAAGAGCTCACGGTGACAGATAGATCTCATTTTAAAGGGACCTTCTGTTGAAGGCAGGCGTGCCAGCCTCCCGGTGGGACCTGGGGATCCCCTGGAATGACAGCTCATCTTTTTTTTTTTTAATGTAATCATTTTTTATTTATAACTTTTAACTTTAAAACGTATAAACAATGCTATACTGTATATGAATAACGCAAATGCAATATACTTAAGAAATGTAACGTTTGCTTCATGGTAGAAATAACCATTCAAATATACAGCTCATCTCCAGACTGCAGAGATCAGCTCCCCTGGGGTAAATGGATGCTTGGGAGAGCGGATTCTATGGTATTGTAGAGAAGAAGAAGAAGAGGAGATTGGATTTATACCCCGCCCTTCACTACCCAAAGGTGTCTCAGAGCGGCTTAGAAGAAGAAGAGGAAGATTGGATTTATACCCCGCCTTTGACTACCCAAAGGTGTCTCAGAGCGGCTTAGAAGAAGAAGAGGAAGATTGGATTTATACCCCGCCTTTGACTACCCAAAGGTGTCTCAGAGCGGCTTAGAAGAAGAAGAGGAAGATTGGATTTATACCCCGCCTTTGACTACCCAAAGGTGTCTCAGAGCGGCTTAGAAGAAGAAGAGGAAGATTGGATTTATACCCCGCCTTTGACTACCCAAAGGTGTCTCAGAGCGGCTTAGAAGAAGAAGAGGAAGATTGGATTTATACCCCGCCTTTGACTACCCAAAGGTGTCTCAGAGCGGCTTAGAAGAAGAAGAGGAAGATTGGATTTATACCCCGCCTTTGACTACCCAAAGGTGTCTCAGAGCGCTGCATGACCTGCATGACCCTTCCAACTCTAACATTCTATGTGGAGGAGCGGGGAATCAAACCCGGTTCTCCCAGATCGGAGGCCGTGCTCCTAACCACTACCCTAAACTGGCAATCCTCAGCAGCACCTTAATACTCAGCCCCAGGTTGCTATGTAGCAGCCTGCTGTCCACCTGCAAGGTCAGGAATCTTTGACTGCTTCCATGTTTGGCTGCTGCCCCTCCACAAGAACAAAAGCAAATGCTGGGAGAACGGCTGTTCCCTCTTATTCAAGCCATGCACCCCACTGGTATGCTGTCAGAGATTGACAACTTCGAGCTCCTTCACATGCTTGAGTGTCCTGAATCTCTTTGTTCAAAGGTTGATGAAGCTGTAGCCGTACTGCAAGCCCCACCAAGCTAAAAAAGCTGCTCAGAAAGCTGTTGACAATCCAGCAGGTGTTCCAAGTGTCTAATATGATCCGGGACTGCGCACTATAACCGCTTCACGGAAGGGAAAAAAATCTAAACATGGAAAAATGATTAAATATTGAGAAAAACATAGCAAAAATATAAAATGAAACAAAAAAAGGAAAGAAAACTTTGGCCCCGGTCACACGGGCTGGAAAATGGGGGGAAGCGTGGCTGTTTGGCCTGGGGCAAACTAATGCGCGACTGCACGATCAGACGTCTGGTTGAGGTCCCGTCGAGGTCCCGTGGATAGGGGGAGGTGCCGATCACACGATAGGCAAAGAAGCAAGGTGGGGCGGCAAACAGGGTTGTTGTTGTTGTTGTTTACTTTTTTAAACTGAAGTGTGCGCATGCTCCGTTGGGTGCTTGTGCGCATCCCTGGAGACTTGGGGAAAAAATGACCTGTTTGCGAGGGGACATGGGCGGGCACCGGATGCCACCGGAAATGCAATCAGACGCCCGCCCTTGCCCCGCAGTTTCCGGAAACTAGTACCTCGGAGGTACTAGTTTTTTGCCCCGGATCTTCGGCGGGAAGCCTCGGGTGAGCCACGGGAGCTCTATGCTTCCCAGATGTGGCGGTGTGATCGCGCCCGGAAAATCAGCCTATCTTCCGTCTCTGTAGCGTGGCTAATGCTCCGTGTGACCGCAGCCTTTGAAGCTTATGTACACAACAAGCGCCGGACTAGCAAAACTGTTAGTCCTCGATTACTGATTGATTTAAAATGCAGAAAAAAAATAGTAAAAGGGGGGAAAACAAATTTCAGTTTTATCAACCTGGGGAAAATAATTTAAAGCACAGTACGAAAAATTTAAAGCATTCCTTTCTTTAATTTTGTCAGTTACTGTGGGGGGGAAAGCTCAGAGTATCACTACTGTTATAGTTGACAGTACAAACTGACAGCTGAACACAGAACCATAATTTGGATTATAAAATTCTGGCTTTAATAAAAAATTCCTTAAACACTGAAGAAAAAAAAGAGAAAGGAGAGAGAAAAAAGTTTGGATTTATACCCCGCCCTTGGCTACCCGAAAGAGTCTCAGAGCAGCTTACAAACTCCTTTCCCTTCCCCTCCCCACAACAGATACCCTGTGAAGTAGGTGGGGCTGAGAGAGCTCTTTCCAGAACTGTCCTTGAGAGAACAGCTCTATAAGAACTTGTGACTGACCCAAGGTCACACCAGCAGCTGCATGTGGAGGAGTGGGGAATCAAACCCAGTTCTCCCAGATTAGAGTCTGCGCTCCTAACCACTACACCAAACTGGCTCTGTACCCCAAACTGTACTCCACTGAGGTCCCATTCCCCTCCAGGCTCCATCCCCAAATCTCCAGTAGTTTCCCAACCTGGATCCGGCATCTTACCCCCCATCTCACACAGCCACTGTGTGAGACAGGATGCTGGACTAGATGGATTATTGGTCTGATCCAGCAGGGCTCTTCTGGTGTTCTTATGAAGGCCTCAGCCTCTATACCACGTTGTTGACTGTTCAGAGGAACTGGATGGTCACTGTGTGAGACAGGATGCTCTACTAAAGGGACTTCTGGTCTGATCCAGCAGGGCTCCTCTAATATTCATACGATCCTTCAGATACTGTAAAGTATGAAAGTGTAATGTGAACCTGCTCAGAGCTTCATGAAAAGCTAATGATCTCCACAAAAGACCCTTCTGCAGAGGAATCGGTCCCAAACCTACTGGTAGAGTGATGTGCCAGGCACGGCTATCTCTTGTGTGTTATTTGTTCACCTGTGTGGACATTATAGGCTTGCCTGAGAGGCCCGTTACCTGCCGCCAGCAGATCGGGCCCCGGGGGGAACCCCACCCCAAAGCATGCGACGTGTCCGGCGTCTGCACGTCACCCGGAAGTGACGCAGGCGCGTTGGGGGCAGGGCCACGGTCATCCCAGGGAAAACTCTATGGTTTTCCCTCGGATTATTGTGGCCTTGCCCCTGGGCGTGGTTGTGTCACTTCCGGGCGGACTCCCAGAGCGGTGCTGGAGTCCCCCGCTCTACATGCAGTAAGGACTTGGCAATCCTAGGACATTACATGGAAAATTATGGCCAGAGAGGATGCAGCTCAGTCCGTTTTAAAAAGACAGGGGCAGCTGATGCTCTGACAGTAACATCATAACACAAGGAGATAATGTGAGCTAAAGGATAAAGGGGACATTAAAAGATTTAAGGGATTTAAAGGGCAAAGGCATTTGCTGGTAAGGCTAACCGTGGCTGGTCATGGAAAAGGGAGGCGGGGAAGAGAACAGAAGGAAGAAACATGAAAAGGAATGACATTATAACATCCCCCCATTTTAAGCATCTGGTGTCTGCCAAGAGCAAGAGCTGAGTGGCAGGAGGCAGCTCGATGCCCACCTGACAGCAGTGCTGATTCTGTGAATGTAGGAAGATCACGAGAAGGGAGGGCAGGAAGGGTTGCCTCGGGGCTTAGTTTTTGTGGCCCTTTCTTACACGCCCAGGGAAATGCCGATCGCCACTTTGGGCTCAGGAAGCCATTGTTCTCCAGGCCAGTTTGGCCAGGGATCCTGGAGGCTTTTTGCCATCTTCTGTGCTTGGAGCAGGGATCACTGGCGGTGTGAGGGGAGGTATTTGTGAATTTCCTGCATTGTCCAGGGGGATGGACTATAACCAGGGCTATTTTGGGGCAGGAACGCACAGGAACGGAGTTCCGGCTGGCTCCCAAGTTGGCCACGCCCAGCAGGAACTCATTAGCATAATAGGCCACACCCAACAGCAGGAACTCATTAGGATTGGCTACAAATAGGGGTGTGTGGCCTAACATGCAAAAAGCCCTGGGTTTTGACAACAAACAAGGTAAAGAGAATAAGAAGCAATAGGTGGGTGTGGCTGGATGACCAAACTTCTGGTAACATGGGAGTGTGGCCTAGTATGCTAATGAGCTGCACTATCAGGGGTGTGGCCTAATATGCTAATGAATTCCTGCTCTTGGGTATGGCCTATTATGCTAATGAGTTCCTGCTGGGCTTTTTCTACAAAAAAAGCCCTGACTATAACCCTGGAGGTCTTTTCCAACTCTATGATTCTATGATTCTATGATTTCTTCTTCTTGGTGCTTGGGGGGCAACAATGGGAGGACTTTCTGGCCTTGCTGGTGGACCTCCTGATGGCCCTTGGGTTTTGGCCACTTCTGACACAGTGTGTTGTGTATTCACTCTATCAAAACCCATGTTAAGCTTAAGACCTCAGCCGGATTCTAAGCTGAAACAACCCCATTGGCTGAAGCGTGTTATGTAACCAATGAAATGTAAGAGTCTGTGCTGGAGGGAAGACAAATGATTGGATGTTATCTCTGTAACATGATTGGATGTTGACTATGGAGGGCATACTTAACACAGAGGGTTGGGTTGGATTGGATGGGCCACTGGCCTGATCCAACATGGCTTCTCTTATGTTCTTATGTCTGGGGCAGTGATACTCTGTCTTCTTGGTGCTTGGGGGGCAACAGTGGGAGAGCTTCTGGAGTTCTGGCCCCACTGGTGGACCTCCTGATGGCACTGGTATTTCTGGCCACTGTGTGACACAGAAAATTAGATTGGATAGGCCATTGGCCTGATCCAACATGGCTTCTCTTATGTTCTTATGTCTGGGGCAGTGATGCTCTGTATTCTTCCATACTACATGAGAGCCGGTTTGGTGTAGTGGTGAAGTGTGCGGACTCTAATCTCGGAGAACCGGGTTTGATGCCCCACTCCTCCACTTGCACCTGGCCGGATGACCTTGGGCAAGCCGTAGTTCTGTCAGAGCTGTCCTTGAAAAAGAGCACTTCCTGTCAGAGTTCTCTCAGCCCCACTCACCTCACAGGGTGTCTGTTGTGGGGAGGGGAAGGGAATGGAGTTTGTAAGCCACTTTGAGACTCCGAGTGAAGGGCGGGGTATAACTCCCATCTCTTCTTCCTCTTCTTCTTCTTGGTGCTTGGGGGGCAACAGTGGGAGAGCTTCTGGAGTTCTGGCCCCACTGGTGGACCTCCTGAGGGCACCTGGTATTTCTGGCCACTGTGTGACACAGAAAATTAGATTGGATAGGCCATTGGCCTGATCCAACATGGCTTCTCTTCTGTTCTTCCATTCTAAACTAGGAGCCTGTATAGATGGGTCAAGCCCTTAACAGGGAGTAACTCTCTTTAGTATGGAAGTAGCAAAATAGATGTGGTGTTGACAAGCGGAAGCCATTGCTTAACGTGTTTTACTGATGGTAACTGCAGTGCGCTAATGTCAAGAAGTTAGTCTTTCTTTTGACTGGGCAGCATATTCCACAAAGGCGTCGACATCTCTGAGAGTTTTCAAAACAGGTTTATGAGTCTCTATAAAGGATTTGGCAGCTGATGAAAAATTGTCTTTCCTGATCATTCTCCCCGACAGCTGGTTTACTTGTCTCTTGGCAGCTGGATATTTGTGGTCCTATTATATTGCCGAATTATCTTTAAAACAGAGAGATCTACCAGGCACCATAAAAATGGCTGATTTATTCCAACTTTCTGTCAAAATAAATCTAAAGGTTCCAAAAAGAAGAAAGAGTTATGAAACAGAAGCAAAGATGATATCGGAGAGCCAGTTTGGTGTAGTGGTTAGGAGCACGGACTCTTATGTGGGAGAACTGATTCCCCATTCCTCCCCAGGTAGCTGCTGGTGTGACTTTGGGTCAGTCACAAGCTCTCTCAGAGCTGTTCTCTCATGAGCAGTCCTCAAGAGATCTCTCTCAGCCCCATCTACTTCCCAGGGTGTCTGTTGTGGGAAGGGGCAGGGAAAGGAGATTGTAAGCCGCTCTGAGACTCCTTTGGGTAGTGAAGGGTGTGGTAGAAATCCTCCTCCTCCTCCTTCTATCATTCTATTTATAAGGGCTGGTGTGATTCCAGCCTATCAGCTCTGATTCAGCCGTATGCCCCATATTAGTTACAGAAGAAAACCAAAAAAGAAGGGGAACCAGCGTACATGAAATGGTAGAAAGCAAAAAAACACGATTGACTGGCTCAGAGATACCTGGTGAGCTTCATGGCAGAGTGAGGATTCGAATTCAGGTCTCCCTGGTCCCCACCCCAATCCTTACAGTGGCACTTACATTTCTGCGTAATCAAGCCAATTTTCTGGTTTCCTGAATTTTGCAGCAGAGGCATCATCCACCAGTTCAAGGTAATTTTAGGGTACTGCCTGAATATAAAATGCCTGTAAATAATATGATACAGAGCACAAAAAACCCGATGGCTAAAGAGAAACAAAAATGTATAAAAATACTATGTAATGCCGAGTTTAGTAATACAGTCATATAACTATATAAAGCCAAGGTGTTCTTGCAAGAAACAATTAGAATACAACAGGAGTGAGACACACTGAACTTTTTGTGACTTTATTTTTCTATTTTTCTGTATTACTGTTTCTTGCAAGAACACCTTGGCTTTATATAGTTATATGAACTATATTACTAAACTCGGCATTACATAGTATTTTTATACATTTTTGTTTATCTTTACCCAAAAAACAATGTTAGCAAATAAATAAAAATAGACAAAACCTCAGCATGCCAGCATTCAGTAATGACATGACAATGAAGTTGTCATTTCGATCCGGGTGATTTATACTTTAATCGACCCGTAATACTGTGGCCATTTGGGGGGCTTTCAAGGTGGAAAAAGGTCTTCCTTTAAACCAATCACTGCCAATGCAAACATCCCCAATTAACCCCAGGGCTATTT
>NW_015164248.1:70921-72140 GCF_001447785.1 Gekko japonicus
CGGAGCACCGTGTTTGCCACCTTGAGCTCCCTGGTGGACAGGTGGGATAATAATGTTAGCAAATAAATAAAAATACACAAAACCTCAGCATGCCAGCATTCAGTAATGACATGACAGTAAAGTTGTCGTTTCGATCCGGGTGATTTATAATTTAATCGACCCGTACTACTGTGGCCATTTGGGGGGCTTTCAAAGTGGGAAAAGGTCTTCCTTTAAACCCATCGGTGGCAATGCAAACATCCCCTATTAACCCTATTTGTTTGGTAGGATCTGGTGGGCAGCCGTGTCGGTCTGAAGCAGCAGAACGAAGTTTGAGTCCAGTGGCACCTTTAAGACCAACGAAGATATATTACATAAATTAAGGATACCTCAGTCTCCAATGCTGGCATATTTATTACCTTGGCTCTGTTTCCCCCCCCCATTTGAACCCAAACAGACGATAGCGATAAACTAACCTTATTATTCTTGCAATCTGTTAAAAGCATCTTCGTTATTCTGCACGCTAATTCACTGCCCCACTCTCCATAAAGGTAAAGGTAAAGGTGCCCTTGCTCGAAAGCCAGTCGATTCCGACTCTAGGGTCGCGGTACTCATCTCCGTTTCAAAGCCGAAGAGCCAGCGCTGTCCGAAGACGTTTCTGTGGTCATGTGGCCGGCATGACTCGACACCAAGGTGCACGGAACGCTGTTCCCTTCCCACCGAAGTGGGACCTATTTATCTACTTGCAATCTGTTAAAAGCATCTTCGTTATTCTGCATGCTAATTCACTGCCCCACTCTCCATAGGTATAACTAATTTAGAGTCCAGGGGCACCTTTAAGACCAACAAAGGAATAAGGATTATTGAAGGTGTGAGCTTTCATGTGCAGGCACACTTTATCAAATATCAATACATACAAATACATATGTATGACACACTTATTTCTAGAATAAAACTTTGTTGGTCTTAGTGCCACTGGACTCAGACTGTTCCACAAATTCAGTTATGGACGTTCTTGCCATCAAGAGTCATCAAAATATTTGGAGCTCTCAGTGGAATACACAAGTGCAGGGGTCAATTCCTGCAGGAGCGCACAGGAGCGGAGCTCCGGCAGTAGAGAGCCCAGGGGGCGGACACATGCAACAAGCCCCACCCCCTGCTCCCAGCAGCCCTCAGTCAGAGCAAGAAGCAGCCAGGTAAGTTGCAGAGCCCCCCCCCCGGCTCAAAACAGGCCAGTGGC
>NW_015164248.1:72207-72870 GCF_001447785.1 Gekko japonicus
CCCCCCCCCCCAATAGCTAGCAATCCAAAACAGCCCAGTGGGGCCTGAGCAGTGGGTGTTGCCTTCTGGCACACTTCCGGTGACGGCAGGGGGTGTCGCATAAATGCTAATGAGTTATGCTAATGAGCTCCCGCACCTCTATTTCTACTAAATGACCCCTGGTTCCACCTAAACATTGTGGCTAATAGCCATTGTTGGACCTCTGCTCCATATGCCACCACACTTCCTGCGGCAGTGAATTCCACATGTTCATTACTCTTTGAGTAATTAAGAGTAATACCATTTTATCTAACATAAACTTTTGTGTCTTTTATTTAATTTTTTTATTTTTCACTAATTATAAAATATAAATATAAAATTTAGGGAGGGGAGGACATGGGGGAGGGAATAAGACATCAAGGGAATTTCCATCGAGACAGTTTGGTGCAGTGGTTAAGTGCGCGGACTCTAATCTGGGAAAACCGGGTTTGATTCCCCACTCCTCCACACACAGCCGCTGGATGACCTTGGGCAAGCCATAGTTCTGGCACAGCTGTTCTGGAAAAAGAGCAGTTTCTGTCAGAGCTCTCTCCGCCCCACCTACCTCCCAGGGTGTCTGTTGTGGGGAGGGGAAGGGAAAGGAGTTTGTAAGCCGCTCTGAGATTCCTTTGGGTAGTGAAGGGC
>NW_015164248.1:72900-73044 GCF_001447785.1 Gekko japonicus
ACGTTTCCGTGGTCATGTGGCCGGCATGACTAAACACCAAGGCGCACGAAACGCTGTTCCCTTCCCACCGAAGTGGTACCTATTTATCTACTTGAAATTTCTTGCGTTGGCAGTTCTTCTTAATAGCTGTCTCTAAAATCTTCT
>NW_015164248.1:73189-73352 GCF_001447785.1 Gekko japonicus
GTTATTCATGATTTTCCTTTCCACAGTTTATTTTCACCCATTCATACAATGGTGTCCAATTTTCTCTCACATTTTGCTTACTTTCATCTTTCAACGAGTCTGTCAATATATCCCTTTCCGCTATCTCAAGGGTTTTTGTCAAGAGTTCATCTTTTGTTGGTAT
>NW_015164248.1:74271-76950 GCF_001447785.1 Gekko japonicus
AACTAGAAAGTTCAGGGTCAAATGTCATTATGTATACCCAGGGGTCATTTCCTAGAAAAAGAGGTGCAGGAGCTCATTTGCCTAACTTATTTGCATATGCCACACCCCCTGACATCACCGGACGTGTGTCAGAAGGCAACACCCACCGCTCAGGCTCCACTGGACTGTTTTGGATTGTTAGCTATGGGTTTTTTTCCCCCCACACAGATCTGTCCTTGATGGTCTTAAAGGTGCCACTGGACTGTTTTGGACCGGGGGGGCTGGGGGGGCTCTGCAACTTACCTGGCTGCTTCTTGCTCTGACTGAGGGCTGCTGGGAGCAGGGGGTGGGGCTTGTTGCATGTGCCCGCCCCCTGGGCTCTTTACTGCCGGAGCTCCGCTCCTGTGCGCTCCTGCAGGAAATGACCCCTGGGTGGAACACTCTGTCTGGGGCAGTGATGCTCTGTATTCTTGGTGCTTGGGGGGGCTTCTGGAGTTCTGGCCCTGCCGGTGGACCTCCTGATGGCCCCTGGGTTTTGGCCACTGTGTGACACAGAGTGTTCAACTGGAGGAGCCATTGGCGTGATCCAACATGGCTTCTTTTATGTTCTTACTCTTGAAGATTCCACAAGGCTCTTGTGTATTTCTCCTGCAACAGATTCACACTCTGGAAGTTAATGTGACATACTTGACACTTTATACACTTACTAGGCACGACTAGTATGTGTTTACATCAGGAGCCAGAGTTGCCAACCTCCGGGCAGGGCCTGGAAATCCCCTAGACTACAGAGATCATTCGCCCCGGAGAAAATTGCAGCTTTGGAGAGCAGGTAGGTTTGCGAGGTCCCCCTTAGCCACCAGCAGGAGATGGGGGCGGGGTAGAGTTACCAGATCTGGTTTGGGAAACTCCTGGAGATTTGGGATTGGAGCCTGGGGAGGACTGGGACACGAACCTCAGTGGGCTACAGTGCCATAGAGTCCATCCTCCAAAGCTTCTATTTTCTCCAGGGAGCCAGTTTGGTGTAATCTGCGAGAACTGGGTCTGATTCCCCACTCATCCTCCACCTGCAGCTGCTGGTGTGACCTTGGGTCAGTCACAAGTTCTTTCGGAGCTCTTGTCTCAAGGGCAGTCTTCAAAAGAGCTCTCTCAGCGCCTCCGACATCACAGGGTGTCTGTTGCGGGGAGGGGAAATGAGATTGGAAGCCCCTCTGAGACTCCGAGTGAAGGATGGGGTATACAGCCAATCTCTTCTCTTTTCAGGGGAACTGATCTCTGTAGTCTGGAGATGACTGGTAGTTCTGGGGGGGAGGATCCCCAGGTCCCACCTGGAGGCTGACATCCGTAAGTGAGCTGAGCAGGGTCTGTAATGGCCTCATCCTCCCCTGAAGAAGTCCTCCCCAGACTCCACCACCACCAAATCTCCCGCAGTTGGCAATCCCATGAGAGCCTTTTAATCCCAGGCTACACCAGTTTGGTTGTAGGCAGTTCTTCTTAATAGCTGTCTCTAAAATCTTCTATATGGTTCTTGTAAAAGTATATATTCTTTACCGTTCCAATTACATTTATTCTAGGTTATAGTATAGTTTGTTATTCATGATTTTCCTTTCCACAGTTTATTTTCACCCATTCATACAATGGTGTCCAATTTTCTCTCACATTTTGCTTACTTTCATCTTTCAACGAGTCTGTCAATATATCCCTTTCCGCTATCTCAAGGGTTTTTGTCAAGAGTTCATCTTTTGTTGGTATCTCTGTGAAAAGTAATGAGAGCGTGGAGTGATTCAGCAAGAGTACTTTTATTTAGCAGGAACAAAGACAAGGAACGCCAGCTCGCAGGCCGGTTTATATGCGCTGTAAAACCCACCACCAAAACACACCCCCTACTCCCTACTGGCTATTTACAGAAGCCGAGAGTCCCATAGGCTCTTGGCAGCGGACCTGGCCCTCTGATAGGTGCGGGCTAGGATCCGCTGGGCTATTGTTCTCAAGGAACGAAGCTTCAGGCTTTTGCACGACCGCATGGCCCAACGGTCGCGCACGTGGTTGAGGCGAGTACATTACACCCTGTTTTCTTCCAATACCTGGCATAGATGATTCTCGCTGCTGTAACTATATGTATAATTAAGTGCTTAACTTTCTTGTCTTTTACATCAGGCATAAGATTAAGTGAAAACAATTCTGGTTAACATAAACTTTTGTGGACTGGAGCCCAGTTCTTAAACCTTGTTATGCAGGAACAGAACAAAATGTTAGGTAGGGGCATGAAAAACAGCAGAATTAATGGGTCATGAAACTAGAAAGTTCAGGGTCAAATGTCATTATGTATACCCAGGGGTCATTTCCTAGAAAAAGAGGTGCAGGAGCTCATTTGCCTAACTTATTTGCATATGCCACACCCCCTGACATCACCGGACGTGTGTCAGAAGGCAACACCCACCGCTCAGGCTCCACTGGACTGTTTTGGATTGTTAGCTATGGGTTTTTTTCCCCCCACACAGATCTGTCCTTGCAAAGGAGGGAGAGCTTGTACCTGAATAAAACTTGGTCTTAAAGGTGCCACTGGACTGTTTTGGACTGGGGGGGGACAACTTACCTGGTTGCTTCTTGCTCTGACTGAAGGCTGCTGGGAGCAGGGGGTGGGGCTTGTTGCATGTGCCCGCCCCCTGGGCTCTTTACTGCCGGAGCTCCGCTCCTGTGCGC